>NC_009178.1:408265-460765 GCF_000149385.1 Cryptococcus deneoformans B-3501A
TTCTTCAAAGCCTTCGCCCAAGGTCGAGATAACCAGCTTGCTTTGGAAGGGGTGGGACGATACTTGGAGAAGAAAGGCACAGTAGCCAACAATCGTGAGGCAGCTGCCTGGGGCGGGCTGGTAGGCAAGAGAGTGATGGCGTGTGAGATGGTGCCAATGATGGTTAAAATACAGTCTCTCTCCAATTGTATGTTTTGTCTCTTTCCGTACCCTCGCACAACATCTGTAAATAACGTCACTTCTCGACAGACCCCCTCCTCCCTCCCTCTGCTCAGCCTTTAGTACTTCCGCCATATACCCCTCTAACTCAGTTTTGCATCTCATTAACTCAAGATGAACTCACAGCGAAGGCAGAGCTAGGCGAGGATGAAGGAGAGAATCTAGAGGCTACGATGGCGGGCGATAACGGGGTGGGAGATGTGAGAGGTCATGAGCACCTTGGAGAGAGTGTTTGGGACGATGAGGGCGTGGAAGACGACGAAGGGGAAGAGGATTATTTGGTGGACGATGATATTGTCGACTGGGACTAGAAATCAAACGTTGTATCAATCTTATAATCAGTTGTAATAGCTCATCATGTCATCATGTCATCACTGCCAGCTTTCTCCAGAATCCTTCTATCAAGTACAAATCACGATCCTTGAAAGGTGATCCATGCGTGCGTTGATACAGGTAATGTGTAAAAGCCCAAACTGTTAATCAAAAATTGAACTGATTTCGCGGCTTCCTCACTCTCTCCTCTCCTCTATAGATTTCACAATTTTCACCAGAGCTAAGAAACACAACCATTATCACCCGCTCATTACCCTCCTATTTCATTATCCTTCTTTCTCTCCTCACATGCTACGTCCTTCAAAACCCTTCAACAGATTTAGCTGTCATACCACCGCATTCCCTAGACGTCCTCCGTCTCATCACACTCGAGCCTGAACCTCTTAACAATTTACACAGGGGTCAACATGCCGGCGGCAATCATCTCCTCCTGGGTCATCGTAGAGGACTCAATCATAATGCCAACACCAAACTTGGAGGCGTTCTGCTCAATGCGTCAGCTGTCTTCATAAGGAAAAAAAGAAAACAAGTAAAAAAAAAAAACATACTTTGGCGTGGTCAATCTCTCCGGCAACAAGGAAGGCGAAAGCAGGAGTGAACCTCTGTTCGAGGTACATGCCAACTTTGCCCGCGCTGTCAATCTGTCCCCTGAAAGTAGCCATTCTGAAGTCGTACTTGGCAGCCAAAGTTGTCAGAGCCTCCCTCTTGGCAGGGCCCAACATGGACTGCGGTCGGAGGATGGTCTGGAAGTCAAGGGCAACGTCAACCTTGTCGGAAAGCTTCTGGTAGTAAGTAGCTTGGACGTTGCCATCAGGTTGGAGATGGCCGGTAGCTATCCAGCTGGGGACGAAGGGGGAAGGAAGGCCAGGGGCGGTAGGGGTAAGGGCTGCAACGGGGTTGGGCAGGGAGGTCAGCTTGGCGACGTAAGAGGTTGCGGTCTGGAGGATGGCGGGTTCGGGATATTGGATCACAGTCTCGAAACCAAGAGAAAGTCGGGGAGAGACGGAGTGAAGGAGGGAAGCCATGTGGATACCGGTAAAGTCAAGGAGGTTGGGGTTGATGGATTTCCAGGAGAAGGTGTAGTGGTCTCCAATGTGGTCATGTTCGAACTGAACCATGGTGTGGCCGGGTTTGTCGGTAACCTGAGCCTGGATCTTAGAGAGGTCTCGGGCGGACCAAGTTTGGTTGGCACGCATGGTCAAAGAGCCGCTACCGTCAAGACCACCTTGTAAGAAGGTCTGCGGCAAATTAGTTTTCCATCGTCTTCCTTTTTCCCCTTGTCTCTCGACGCACCTTGGCATTAGCAAAGATGACACCAAAGTTGTAAGCAGCGGGCCGGGTGGTGGATCCGAGAGAGAAGGAATGTGTCAACTGGAAGGCGGGATTACCAGAAATGACCTTAGCCACATCTGCTCTGGCACCGTCAAACATCCAGTTGGCGAGTTGCACCTCTGCCGCCATTGTCAGCCGTTCCGGGCCATTTTTTTCTCCCTGTTCCCCCTAAACTCACGCTGCGCATCCCTGGTCAAGTTTTCCACGGTACCGGGCTGGACCAAACCCATATTCTCCTTCCAGCCGTGGAATTTGGCATAAGTGTTCAAGACAGGGCCGGAAACGGGGTGGAAGACGTTGGCGACAGCATCGAGGTACGGTGTGAATGCGCTCGGCCCAGCAGGCTTCTCTGTGGGGATGGACATCGTTTTTTTGGTTGGATATAGGGAATGGAAAGAGAAGATGATTTGTATGGTGATTTGAGAATTCTTCGTTTGCGCGGCGAACAGCCAGCGTCACCGGGCGAAAATCGGAAATATTTACTGTGGCACCTCTAATTCCATTTCATCATATAAACTTTACATCCACAGACAACATTCACATCTATATCAAGTATGCCCCAGACAGCACCCCAGCAGCTTCCAGCGCCCACAACAGAAGCACTTGCGTTTTCTGCATCTCTCTTCACCTCTTCCATCGCGAGCTGGATCCCGCCAAATTTTGGCGTCACAAAGTCGGAGACTGATAAACAGGCAGACTTTGAACTTGCCCTCAAGGAAGAAAAAGGCGGCAGACTGGGTTTAGGGCATCCGCTGATCGATGCCCCGAGAAAATATGGTGATTCAAGAGGCGGTAATGGGTTGGCGGGACTGAGCAAAAAGCTGGGAAACGATAAGAAGAACAAGGACAAAGAAGGTGGTCAAAGTCTACCACAACAACAGCCAGAAGACGTGGATGAAGAAGAATCCCGAGTCAAGTCAGTGGGCAAGGGGAAGAAGAGTGTAAATGGTGTGCTCGACATGTTTGGTGGTAAAAAGAAGCGAAAAGCGGAGCAGCAAGTCCACCCTCTGGCGCAGCAGCAAGAACAACAAACAGCACAAACACCACTATCAAAAGCCTCTACGCCGTCTCAAGACGACAAAGAGCAAAAACAACCGCCATTATCTAATCCCCAGTCACCTGTGATCCCACCAGAACCATCAACGCCCCCGCCTGCATCTTCTCCAGGCGGCTCAGGGATATTCCCATTCCAAGGCCCCTTGGCGTTGGAATCGCCCATAGCGAAGAAGATGATGGAGGAGCGAATAACGAGGAAGAGGAGAGCGGAGGAGGTGGACCAGGAAGAAGAAGAGGGTTCGGGCAGGAAAGAACGATCTCAAAGCCTGCTGGAGAGTCAAACAGATACACCGAGTAAGAAGCAGGACCAGGGGCCAAAATCAAAGACCCAAATACGGAGAGAAGCTAGGAAGCGTGCAAAGCTCTCCCAGTTGCAAAGTGCAGAGTAGACGTAGAGAGTAGGTTTGTTGTCTTGCTAGCTATAATATGTACCATCACATCGTGATTCTATCAAAGAAAAAAGTGTACCGTAATCCCGAAATTACCTTATGATTACAAACTAATCTACATCTGCTTGTCTAACCACTCTGCCCATTTGCCTTGTTTATTCTTTTGTCCTTCTCTCTCCTGCCTTCTGAGCTCCACCTCTTCCTCGTCAACTTCTTCCAACTCTTCCTCATCCCCACTCCATTCTCCCGGCCGATCCCACCCTTCAAAGTCATTCTTTGCCTTGTTCACCTCTTCCTCTTCTCTCCCTCTCTCTTCCGTTGTTGTCAGTGGGACGTCGTGTGAAGAAGGATTGGCTGACGAGGAAAGGTAAGATAGAGGAACGTTGTTGGTGGTCAATGTCATCGGGTCATGCTCATAAGACTGGCGATTACCGACAGAAGAGTGTCGAATGTCGAAAGCGTCCATAAGAGGTTCGACAGAGTCGTCTGTGGTAATAGGTTTTCCTTCCGCGTCTAGCTCGACGGTAGAGGATATGGATTTCTGGTACTTGTGGAACGAGTACAAGGCGATACCTATGTCTGGTTAGCGGGTGACTCTCAAAAAATGGAAGAGTACTCACCAGTGATGGTGATAACCACTCCAATGATGTTGAACGTCGTCAACTGATCTCCAAATACCCAAGCCGAGATAGAGATAGTTGACACTTCCTTGAAAATACCCGCAATCGAAAGCGGAACAACGCCAGCCCTCTGGATGACACTGTTTGTTGTTAGTTACTTCCACGTATGGCTTGAGGACAAGGCTTACAAGTATTCACTCGCGACCATCGCGAAAGCCAATGTCCCCGGCAACACAATGACACCTCCAGTCTCTACCGCCCTCCACCCGTCAAAAAACTCACTCCTCAGAATCCCAAACCACCCTTCCGCAATCATACTTACAACTGCTAGCGCCAGTGCCATTAGCGGCGCTAGCCAAAAAATGGTCGCAAAAGGGTTCGAAAGCCCCATTGCCTTCTTGTGCATCACCAGCTCGGTCAACGCCCAGCGTAAACCACCAAGAGCGGAAGCAGAAAAGACCATGAGGACACCGGGGATAGAGACTGCGGTAGTGTTGAAAACCATGCAGAAGACACCAAAGGAGATGAGGGAGATGACCGATATGAGACGGAGAGAGTAGGTTTCGAGGCGAAAGGCAAAGGCGAAGATGAGGACGAAAATAAGCGTCGAAGACTTGCACATGGCTAGTGTAATGGTCAGCGTCGGCAGCAACGGTTGAGAATTGAACTCACTGTAGAGACTCAAGGTGATGGTCTTCAAACTCAGATTTGACAGTCCTATATCGCCACCAGTAGATGCCGCTGTAGGCAAGATCTTTGTCCTATAACCTTATTAACTGTGGTTCGCGCTTCCACACAGTTACCAAGCAACTCACAGATAGTCTCTCCTCGTGGGCCTCTCTTTGGGCCGAAACTTGTCTGCCCAAATTAATCTGATCAGCATTGCCAGAGTAAACTGTACAACCATATGGCATGCTGTCACGAATAATGGATATTGAAAGTTGTAGTATTGCGGTGAGAACATCCACTTGTTGTAGAGCGATAAGAGGGTCGCAAATGCGTACCTATATGGACCAGCAGCGGTTCAGCATGGGTATAAAAAGTACTGGGAAAGGACGGACCATGTTAAGATGAATATCCCAGTGACGATGGCATTTCTCCACCACAAAGCCTTCTTCATAGCCAACGTCGCATGTCGATGTCCTTCATGTTGATGGTTAACCCCATCTATACTCGTTCTATTTCGCTCAAACGTTGGATCTCTTGAAAAAGATGGATTTCCGGTTTGATATCCACTAGGTTCAGCATCGTATGTACGTTCACTTTGGGAATAACCGGGAGGAGCGTCGAATGAAGTGTCTTGGACCGATACCGGTTCGTAGACGGCGGGACGGCTTGGACCTGCGATTAACTCCGTGTCTCTGTCCATGGTGGTGTTGCTGAAGGGCGAGCTGGGGAGAAGCGGTGGACAGTGTATATACGATAGGTTGGCGCTGGGCTATGTTGACATGAGTGGGATGCTGAGAGACGGAAACAAAAGAAAAAACGATGTAGAGAAATGCAGGTGCGTGTTCCGCCCAGGCCAAAAGCCAAGACGCGTAACATACAGGGTCAATCTGTTGTTGATATTTCGGAAAACATGTTCACAGCCATAGTTAGCAACTGGCTGTCTAATGCACAATACAGATTGGACAGCTAAGCCTAGCCCATTGGATCTGGGAGTAATACAATTCATGCATCAGGCATTAAACAATAAAAAAACCTTTCGTCACATGTCAAGAGCCTCCCAACCTAGAATAACAAATCCTCTTCCGCACCTCTTGGTCTCGGAATGTCCGTCTGGTAGCCACCAGCACCTCCATGTCCAAATTCGAGGTCACCAAGCTGACCATATGGGTCATCGTTCTCCGCCCTGTGTTGAGTAGGCTGCATCGCGCCTGCTCCTGGGACTGCATTGGCCAGCGCGGACGTGGGAGATGTCTGGGACACATAAGAGGTAGGTCGGGTGGATAAAGAAGGGGCGATGGAACGGGAGAGGGACGGGAGGCCATAGGATGTGATGAGGTGTCGTTTGGAGGACGCGTTGAGAGCTGGAGATTCAGGAAGGTATTTAGGCTTGGCTGTGCGGATGAATGTCTAAAAATAAAAATTGTAAGCCCAAGTTGGATGAGAAGCCAGATGCGGCTTACATGGGGGTTCTTGTGGTAGATACTACCAAGAGTACCGGTATGCAAAAGCAACTGGTCAAGCATACCCTTGTCCATCCGATCGGTCTCGGTGGAAATGGGGGGCTTCTCAGCAAGGACGATGTCCCTAGCTGCTGCCGGGTCGGCAGTAAGCAGTCGCCAGTACATGAAGCCCTACGTCATGGTCATTAATTAGAGTAAAACAAAGGAAAAATACAGTGTCACATACTCGATCTCGTAAATCAGGATTCTCTGCCTCTTCCGTGGCCAATTTGAGCACCTTTGGCAAGAGCTCTTGCGCAACGGTAGGTCGTCGAATGAAGAGCTTGACAACAGCGGTAAGCAAGGCCAGCTGCACTTCCGCGGGCTCCTCCTTGAAGGTAAATGCAAAATCTTCCAACAACTCTTCGCTATTGTTGATCCTGTCCGCGTATTGACCCACGATCCATATCATTGCTGCCTTTGCCTCGGGCTCATCCAACACATCCAAGTTCTCACACAACGTCCCGATGATACTCTCGTATTGGTTGGGGTACCGCCGGAAGATATCCTTGATGACGACAATCGCTTCCTGTACGACATAACTGATCTTGGTGTGCATCAATCCCAGGAGCGTGTTGATACATTCGTCCGCAGCGGGAGCAATCTTGATTGCCAGTCTGCCAATCGACCTCACCGCCTTTCGCACAAAGTCGACATCCACCTCGGAGGCGTACTCCTTCAGCTCGGCAAGCACTTCTGAGACGTTCTCTTCTCGGGTGAGGCGATACATGATTTCGAGTTTGGCAAGCTTGACGTAAATGGGGTCATTGTATTTGCAGAAGAAAACTTTGACATCGTTTTGGAGAATAGCGGGTCGGCGTTGGATGATGAGGAGGATATTTCGGAGACCGACGTATTGCACTTCCGAACCCGATGATAAAAGAGTTACTAAAACCTTTGTCAATGCGATCCGGATTATTTATTACCCATCATAGCTCACCTAAAGGCGGACCCATTTTTCTCTCCAAAGCCATAATCAGTCCTTCATCCTCCATATAGTTCATCAGGTACAAAATAACTTTGATCGTAGTTAACACGACGGCACTGTTGGCGTGCTGAAGCCTGACCGATATTCTCTCGGCGAGCTGTTCAGCTTCCATATGTGATTGAGGAACAAATGAGAGCAGCGAATCGAGGATGTAAATTTGACCCCATCTTTCAATGCATGTCAGCAGAAACGCGGAAGGGGGAACGAGAACAGACTCACTCGGAACATTCGCCGAGCGCGGCAATGAGCTTTCCGGCCACGTTGACATTCAATTTGAGGACAATGTCGTCACCCCTCTCAGAAATCTCAACAAGTGCAGCGACGCAGTTGGCCACGACGGTGGGGTTGTGATCAGCAAGCAAGTCTCTGTTTTAAGGTCAACTCTCCATCACTCAAATCTCTCATATGAAAATGTGTTTTACCTGAGCATGCCTACGAATCCTTCTCTCTCTATTACTCGTCTTCCAGCTTCTGATGCATAAAGCTTCGCCACTCTACAGGACTATCAGCACATACGCTTTTCCCCGAAAACGAATATCCAGCTTACGCAATAGCAGCAGTTTTACGAACATAAGGATCCTGGTCCTGCAAAGCATGTCTTAAAGGATCAACAAGCGCTTGGACGATAATGGGCAGAGGTATAGAAGACATGGTACGAATGGCAAGGCCTCGGATAAGGGGATTACGGTCAGCACAATCCTAAATGATCATCAGCACAACAGTAATATAGCAAGGGATTGATGCGCACAGTGAGAAAACTGGGAATAGCGCCTTTGAGCTCCTCTGGTCTTAAACGACCATAGTTCACCAAGTAAAGATAGACCACTACACAATGAATAAATGGCAATTCAATCATTTGATGAGGGACAGGACTTACTTTTCTTGATCTCGAGCACTTGAATAGCCATGCATTGAATCATATCAGGGAATAACGGGGACACTAAGTATAGTATTGTTAACCGTGAGCTTTTCTTCTACATATCCTTCGGAAGGCTCTTTGAGCTCGTATGCAGGACAAGAGACTCACCGTCGTTGCCCATCGTCATATTCGCAACAATCTTCTTCAAGGCCGTTTTCTTTCTCAAAAACCCCTTGTCGCGCTTGTCATTTGAGCCACGAAGCTCATCTTTCAGCTCTTGGATCTTCGTCCGGGCTGTATTGAAATGTTAGAACTGCCGTTTCGCGGCGCATGAGACTACAAGGGCGACTGACTGAAGAACTTGGCGTCGGCCATGGCGGGCTACGTATGTGACGTGCTGGTATTTCAGGACGAGTTTGTGGACGGTTCTTTCCGGTCCTTATCGGTGCTTTGACAACTGATGCGTTAATATACCTATATGCACCCTGTGTGGGTTATATGGAGAGGCAAACGTTGTTTGTGAACAGTTGTGAGTATAGATCGATTCTGGAGACAACAATAGAGCTCCCAGTCGGACACGACACGCGAACACCCGAGCCTCAAGATCCTCCGACGTCATCACTTTGTCTTCTGCTACTCACTTTTCGTCGCAAGTTCACCATGTACGGTATTGTAATCCATATTCACGTCTAAATCCACAACAAGTCCACAAATCGCAACATGTTCAGAACACTTCTCGCCGCTCGACCCCTCAGGTCAATCGCCCCTGCCCCTTCCACGTTCGTTCGAACTCAGTCCTTTGCTGCTTTGCGATTATATTCCACCCCTCCAGCTGCTTCTCCGCCTTTGGATAACGGAGAGGAGGCAATCTATAAAAAGTTGAAGGAGAGGTTTCCTGGGTCAAGGTTAGAAGTTCAGGACGTTTCTGGTGAGTGAATTGGGTGACCCTTTACCCACAAAGCCGGTAACTTAGGCGAAAGGGAGCTGACCAACAATGTGCGTGATAGGCGGCTGCGGTTCATTCTACGCGATTCTCATCTCTTCTCCTGCCTTTAAAGGTCTCACAACTGTCAAGCAACACAAGTTGGTAAACGAGTGTTTAAAGGAGGATATCAAGGGGATTCACGGTCTTCAAGTGGGTCACTTTACCGGTTTCAGTGTGGGATTATCAATACGGAGGATTTGATTTGCTGATGAATAATCACACAGTTGAAGACTATCCCCGAATAAAATCATAGATATCTAGCAGTGTAAATTGGACTTGGGGAGCATACTTAACGATATATATAATGTACGAACCAATGTATGTATTATGCATACACTACAATCCATTGGAAACCCTGTCTATATGAAACTATGAAGACGCCTCAACTTCCAAATTTTCAACACCCCTGGCTACCTCTGTTGTGGGGGTAGCGGCGCCAGAAGTACCGTTGCCATTCTCTGTCGGAGTGGCAGTGCCGGCATCAGCGCCACCATTGTTCTTCTTCTTCTTCTTTTTCTTGTTTTGAGAAGACGTGGGCGGACGAGTAAGGATTTCAACACCTGTCTCTGTGATCCTATCCAGCAAAGTCAACATGATACACTTGATAATCTAGAGCAATCAGTGACTCACAAGATCGTCTCCTCAAACTGGGCAGACCTCCTGCCGTCAGAAGTAACCGCTGTCCAGTCATCATTCCAGTGCTCCAAATTACTTGTACCAAGGTTGACCATAGGTTCAATAGTAAATACCTGACCAGCCTCCATCCTTCCCGGTGTCTTGGATCCTCCGTAGTGAACAATGGTGGGCAAACAATGGAATAAGTGGTGAATACCGTGCCCAGTATATCTTCTCACAATACCGAAACCCTTGGGCTTGATAATCTCCTCAATCTTGTTACCGATTTCTCGGTAAGGCACACCGGGTTTGCAAAGGGCGATAGCCTCATCCATAGCCTTCTTGGTGGTGTCCATCAAGTCTTGAGATTCTTGGTCTACCTTGCCGACAGGGTAAGTGGCGTTAAGGTCACCGTGGAAACCTCCGTGGTCTACTACAGGTTAGCTATGTCCCGACAACAATCTTCCTGTTAGACGTACACAAAGTCACATCAAGGTTGATGATATCGCCCTCCTGCAACGGCCTCTGATCGGGAATACCATGGCAAATGACCTCATTGACACTTGTACATATACTCTTCGGGAACTTGACGTAGTTGAGAGGACTGGGGTAGGAGTTTCGGTCGATACAGGCTTGATGGCAAATAGCATCGAGCTCATCGGTGGTAACACCGGGTTTGATGTGGGAGGCGACGAGGTCGAGAACTTCCCTAGCAAGCTAACCTTCCGAGTCAGGGATTATTTGCAAGGGTATATCACAAAGACTTACGCGGCAGACTTTCCGCATACCCTCAATCTCCTCCTTATTCAAGCTCTTGACAGTCCTCTCCCTAACAGCCTCACATGCGGACATTCCTTGGGCTATTCAAGATCGTCAGCGTCTCACAAGGGCTTGTCCAAACGGAGTAACTGACGGTGGTCGGCATAATCGGGACGCTCAATGTGTGCAGGCACCAGACGCTTCGGTGATAAAGGGTAAACGGGTCGGAGGGGCCCGGTAAATCGGTAGTTACGCATGGAGGGGGGAAGTGATGAGTTCTCTGTATCCTTCTGTCAATAGGCTGTACCGAAAATACGAAAAAAAGCCGCACTCCCGGACTCTACCTGAGCAGCCATCTGCACTAAGCTATGGATAGTCTTGTGTGTTCCCTTGCCTTCAAGTCAGTAAATGCTCGCAGCGACGGCAGTGGACATGACTAACCCCTATAGCGATGTCAGCGTGATGTTCATAAAACTGGCACAAGAAGCTCACAGTTCTTCTTGAAACAGTCCTGGTCACAGAAAAACGATCCCTTGATCCCCAATCTGGTTTCGGTTAGCCATTCATGTCAACAAATCTGCACCCCTCACCTACGCCTTCTCCTTCGCCCAAAGTTCATGTTCCCGGCGACTCACTTCTTACAGGTGGGACATTCAAGCCTCGAGGCCTCCTTGTCATTACATCCGGCGCACTTTGTCATGCTGTTTCTTCTTGGCTATGGGATGAACTTGTGGATTCGTAGAAAGAGATTCTCGCAAGATTCTCCCCATTTGAATAAAGACATCCAAAATGCCCGGTAATTCTTGATGTATACAAGTCACGTGATCATTACCTAGAATTACCGGAGCATCTTGAGAACGAGACGTATCCATGTAAGTAAATACTGATACCGTCTGCTACATCTATACACGCATTTACGGCCATAAGCCATCGCATGAAGAAAAGGAAACATAAATGGCCAGCGCGAGGTACTTTTTCAAACATCAGGCGCTGAGAGACGCAGCGTACGTACCCTGCATGTATTCTGCATTGATATACTCATCGTTTGATAGCCGGATACTGGCATGGGTACCCGTAGGAGTCTTCTTCACGAGACATGTATATTCCCTAGCTACCGTAACTGGTGGTAGTATGCAAGTGAGCTCAATCTGTCGATCCATGAATCACAATCAGTAGCTGAGCGAATCCAAGCCGACATTTAACCCTGATTTGGCGACAAATCCATTACACAACGATGTTGTTCTTTTGGAAAGATGGTCGCCAGCAATGAACAAATACAAGAGGGGTGATGTGGTTACATTATGGTAAGTATGGTCCTTATTGAATCAATCTATCCCCGGAAGAACTGATAAGCGTGATCACCTCAGGTCACCGCAGAACCCTCAACTATTGACGACTAAGCGGATAGTAGCTCTTGAAGGCGATCTCGTATGTCAAGCTTCTAGACAAATTTGCTTTAAAATTGCTGATAGTATTTACAGGTGCACCCATTACCACCCTCTCCACCGACACCAGTGAGAATACCGCCAGGACATTGCTGGGTTGAAGGTGACTCGAAATACCAGACAAGAGATTCCAATACCTATGGTCCTGTGAGATTTTTTGGCTTCTGGGCTGCTCGTCAGGCACTGATTCGCTGCAGATTCCATTAGGCTTAATAACAGCTAGAGTGTCGCACATTATTTGGCCGTGGGCGAGAGCTGGGGAAGTACATTCCGGACAAGGGAAGTCCAAAGGAAGGGTAAAAAAGCTTGCCGACTCGTTCATCTAGGAGTGTTTTAGACGCGTGATGTTTGTTGTAAAGTTTATATCGGGTGACAGTTCAGACATCACATTCCACAGCATGGCATTAACTTTACCACCCATCTATAACATCTAAGCGCCCTCGCCCACAACCCCATAAATATCTGATCTCTTTTGGATCGCCAAGGGAATTTGCCCCCTCGTCTCCTTTACTTTAGTACCGTCTATCTCGCAGAGGAAGAATTCCCCACTGTCCTCATACAGTTTCTCCACACCCTTGTCACCTTCTTCGCCCTCTTTGGGAGGGGGCGTATCGTCCACACTACGGAGACGACCGAGCTGACGACCCCACGGGTCGAAAGCAAGAGTTTCACCCCATGATGTACGCTTAGAGTTGTGAGCTCCATATTGAGCAGAGGCGATGAGATATGATTGGTACTGAATAGCTGTCGCACGCTATTCAGGGATCAGTTGATGCAGATTGGATGACCGGCGAGTAAACATACACAGAGGGTTCCCCAATGATCACGTCCCGTTTTGACAGTAAATGCTGAAGGGAACAAGAGCACTTCTGCTCCCAACCTGGTCAAGATGATGGATAACTCCGGGAATCTGATATCGTAGCAGATTTCTAATCCAATATTTCCAATACCCTCTACCTCTACGGGAGGCGTGACAGCTTGTCCAGCAAGAATACGTTCGGACTCGCCCGTGCGCTGGGGTGGGCGCGGGGTGCCGTCAGGCGCAGGAGGTTTTGATAACTCAACGTCAAACAAGTGGATCTAATTTTTCTGTCAGAATCGATATTGCGTGTGGTCAGACACCATCGTACTTTTCTGTAGCTAGCAAGAATACCACCATCTTTCCCAATCAACACATGAGTATTATACACTCGTTCTTCGTTCTCGTCTTCTGGTCCTTCATGTACTCCCACAGAAATGACTATGCCTAGTTCTTTAGCCAACCTTTGCAGCCCAGTGGTGTATTCGTGCTTTGGTAGTGGGCGCGAAAACTTGCGCGACTCGGTCTTGGACGGGTTGATAAAATCCGATGCTTCAGGCAAGAAGCAAGCTTTAGCACCTGCGGCGACGGCGTTCCTAATCACCTTTTCTGAGATCTTAAGATTGTGTACAGGATCACTCGTAGAACGAAGCTGGCAGACTGCTACGGTTGCTGATGATGTTGCTGCTTGAGAACTCATGTTGCGGATGCGCGATGATGTTACAGAGTATGAGATGGTAGGAAGATGACGGCTTTGGCCGATTATGTTTCTGGAAAGAGAGGAGCGAAGGGAGAGAAGCATTCGATCGCTTAGGCGATGGAACCCGATGATATAGATGATCGAGCGGAAACTGATATGGTGCTGTATGGGAAATGGAATCTCTTATCGATAGGCACTCAATCATGTAATCAGTCAGACCATGACTGCGAGTCGGTGATGTTGTATGGTGTGATAGGACAGGCACTTCGGCTAAATGCGACATGTCACTTTCGGCCCGGAAACAGACTGTTTGTTTCTAATCTCAGCAAGTCTGGGTTTGTAATTGGTTTCCGTTCTGCTAATGGCCCAACCCTTTATCCACTACAAAAAAGCCGAAGGAGATGCGTATAGATACATGAATACCCAAAAAGTATATACAGATGACAACAAGTGTGGATTAAATTGCCAGTTTGACTATTATGCTGTTTCCTCAATTAGCCCTCCGTTGGATACTACTAGAAAGTGGTGAGCTTTCTCCCTTTGGGACCAACAGTGCTTCTCTTCCGACCGCCCCGCTTTGTCTCACTCCCCTGCTTCAATGACAACAAACTGTAGCGATTTACCTATCCTATTCCATCAAGGCAGTCCAAAGCTAAGCGGCTGTCAGCCAAAGGCCAAAATCCGCAATCTTCCACATGAGACTCACACTTTCACTCAAAGCATCACCAATCTTTCGCCTCGCCTCCCCCTGCACTCTTTCTGCAAAAAAAGAACTTTTCCCGCCCTTCCTCTTCTTACCTCTAGGTTGTCCCGGAGGTTCCGAATCATCCGGCTGTCGATCTCTTTCCTTCATATCCTCCCACATGACCCGCGGCGTATCCCATTCATCAAGCAATGCAGATACTTTCTCGGCGCTCATGCCTTTTACACACATCATCATCTTTGCAAACTTTTCCTTCAATGTCTGACTCGCCGATTTGTCATTTAGTTCTTGATAAGCGATGAAGGACGTGTGGAACTTGATATTTGGATGTTTGAGCTGCAGATGATCCTGAAGGGGTTTGAACGAAGGTCGAGAAAGGAAATGAGTAGGGATAACGTGTAACGCTTTGGTGCGATGGGAAGAGATAATGACTCTGGTCATGGTTGCGAGAAAGTCAATAGTTTCGTTCAGAGTATGTGTCTCCTTGAGGAAGAACCGATTATGGACCTGAACTTGAGACTTGACGGTCATGATGGCAAGACCACTCTGTTCCATTCTTTCGCTCACTTGCCAGTCTTCAACGATGTAATAGACATTGCTCAGACATGCGTTCGACAGTCGGAACTGAGCACAGTCAGCATGTCATTACTTTGAGAGTGATGCACTTACACATTGCTCAGTATATCTCCCATCTTTGATGGAGTTGACCAAATCATCCAATCTCTTCCTTTCTACCACATAATCTAACACACATTCGTCTTCTTCGCCACCCAGCCCATCTTTCTTCCTGGCAACCCAACACATGTCGCCCAATCGCAAAGCTCTGGTCTCAACTCTGATACCTTTTGCCTCCAATGTCTCCGCGATTTTGTCCCTATTTTTCGTTTTCGAGGACTCGACTTCACGAGTGTCAATGATAAGGATAATATCATATGAGCCTGGCGGGAAAACGATGGCATTAGAAATGGTAAATGGAGGAAGTGATTTGGAATGCAAATCTGGCGGTGGGATGATAGTATCATCAAAACGCTCGGGTGCCGGGATTGGACTGGGTACATGGTTAGAAAGACGCGGTCCCATCCTTGGAACGACTGGACGAGACGGTAAAACCGCGGCAGAAGAATATGAGCGATTGGAAATGCTAGGCACAGTGGAACTTGAGCCAATGTTGAGGGTAGAAAGAGAGGATGTTCGTGGTTGGGATGATGTGCTTGCGGGCGCGGTAATGGTCCGCGACAATGTCGATACTGGAGGGCTAGAAGGATTTTGACCGAGTATGACATCGTACGGATTCTGATAGGGGGATGGTCCCGAATTGGAAAGAGGACGTGATGAAGAAGTCGATCTGCTCACAGACTGGGAAGTCGAAGCACTATTCGAAGGCATAGAGGGATTCTTTTGAAGGGCCAAAGTGCGAACATCGAAATAGAACGGGTCGGTCGGTTTGCCTGCCGATGCGGACAATCGAGACCCGCCATCGGAAAGGCTAGCACAAGAGTCATTTCTCCCTCCCAAACCACTTCTTGATCTTGAGATGGGAGCTGGGCTGCTGCCCAGCGGACTGCTGCCTGCATTGCTGGCATTGTCTTTCCCGCTCGCTTTTGCCCTGCTTTGACTGCTTTCCGTATCAAACATGCTACACTTGGGTGGAGCATCTGCTTCGATGAGATATGCATACAATGTAGGCACACCACTTTTGTCCCTCAATTTTGCAGTAGTAGGAGCGTCCATCAGTCGCAGCTGCGCAGCAAATGGGTGGTTGCGCTGCGAGTACTTGAACTCGATACGACGAAGGTTGACGAATTGCTCGGGGTCAAGGCGAAGATGGGCAGATGTCATGAGAGGGGTTCGTGAACCAGAAGGCGTGATGTACCAAAAATTAAATCTTTCCCCTGCAGTCAGTTTGGATGCCACAGCGTCAAAAGATGCGAGTCGGGAAGCTGGCGAAGAATGAGCATTGGCGGGCGGGACGTATTCTGTGGAGAGGGTAGAAGGAACAATAGAAGGCCCGTTATATAGATCTAACGCCGTTATTGCGCGATTTCTAGGGAGTTCTGTCACTCTGTTTGACGTCCCAGGAGCAGGGGCATGCGAAAATGGATGCTTCTTCATGTGGGAAAACTCTGGCCTCAGATTCCGGATGGCCAGTGCCACATCGCTATAAAGCATCAATTACGTGATCTTATCAGTACAAACAAAATACTCACTATCCTTCCTCCGTCAAGCAATGTTTATGAGGATTTCCCGTTACATAGACGTAGCCTTTGTTCACTAACGTTTTCATTCCACTCCAAGCAGTAAAGTATGTTCCCTTCTCTGAATGTTCGAACGACGTGTCACAATATTCTTGGGCGGTACGAATAATCTCAGACTTTGTCAAGAAGACCTGAGTTGTGACTTCGGGCCTGTCAATCGCAAGGATGAGAGCCAACAGAATAGCGTAAGCGCCGGAGCCTTGAGTAGGAATGTAAGCCTTTGCGGTGGTTTTGCGAGTTTTCTTTGCGGTCTCTTGGGAGGTGCCAGACATTGGACCATCAACATCTGGGGCTGCACGACCCTTGCCTTTGTCTTTTGTTTTAGGCTCTGCTGTAGAAAGTTCTAAGGCGCATGAATACCCAAATGGTTTAACCGACGACTTGAACAGACACTCACTCTCTGGCTCTGCTGGTACATCCAAACCATGGCTCTTCCGGTATTCTATCCACCTATTTTCTAGCTGCGCTATTGTCTTTTCTCCGATGTGGGCCAAGATGGCAAGATCACGAGGCCGATCATAGGTAACAGGGCAAAATTCAAGAGAGCGACAGGCTTTGGAATAGGTTTCAGCAGATTTAGATCCTTTTTCACGCGCAGCATCACGGATCTCTAAAGACAGTCAGCTCTGGTCTATTGTAGCTTCATAGAAGAGTAGGTGCTCACCTTCCATCCACTGGAGGAATAGCGGATTGCCACATTTTTTCCGAGAAGGCATACCGTACCAGAGCTAGGTATTGCAAGAAAGATGGCAAGATTGATCTCGTTGTGATGAGAAGGTGGGGGAAGGATGAGGGCGGTTCCGGGTGTCGCAGACAAGAAAAAACGATCAAATTGGGCAAATCAAAATTGAAGACAAAGTCAGTGAAGATGTATCGATAACTGAGCAATGGTTCGTCGACGCGAAGAAATCGCGGTTGACGCGTACTGAGGTGGGGATGTTCCTGAGTCTCAGGGGGCTTGGTTCATGCGACGGCCCATTGACTAACCGTCTGTATGCCAACAAAGGAGACAAAGGTCTCGTTGCTGGAACAAAATATATGCAAGAGAACTGCTCAGCTCTTGAATGCTCTAACACCATCGTTGAATGATTTCCCAGCATTAATAAATTTAGATTAGAGTTAAGACGAAATTATGACGGTCCGAAGGTAATAATCGTAGGCTGCGTAGGGTGTAGAGATTGTTGTAGTAAGAAGAGTGCAACTTAATATGCATCTCAGAGCCTACTGACATTTCGACCCATCTTTTTATCATTTAGATACGAGAGTCATCTACTCTATTAAGAAGCTAGCAAGTCTACGCCTTGTTGACCCACTCCTTGACTGTCTCGGCAAAGCTCTTACCAGCCCAGCCACTAATCTCAGTCTTGGGAACGTTACCAAAGTTATTGTCACCCCATTTCTTGGTGATAGCGGCACCGATAGCGATGGGTCCCTCTAATTGTTCGGCAACGGTCTTCTCGCTAACTTGGACAGTCTTGGTGGGTTGACCATGGAGCTGTGTAAGAATGTC
Source organism: Cryptococcus deneoformans B-3501A (assembly GCF_000149385.1). NCBI lineage: Eukaryota > Fungi > Basidiomycota > Tremellomycetes > Tremellales > Cryptococcaceae > Cryptococcus > Cryptococcus deneoformans. The sequence goes on from NC_009178.1 coordinate 426,001, forward strand.
GACAATTTCTTGACCGGTAGGTGCAAAGTTAAAGACGTTTAGAGTGCTGTTGGGGAGCTTAGCGAGGAGGGAAGGATCAGAGACGATCTGAGCGACGGAATAGCCAAGATAAGATAGGGAACTAACGTAAGCCGTCAGTAGCTGCTCTCGTACTTTGCGAAAAAGTGCGCAACTCACGTGATGGGCAATCGGTTCTTGAGAGAATCGTGGTAGTATTGGACCTGGTTACCTTTCACATCGGTTCCCGCAGCCCTGTTCAAGGGTCAGTTGAGATGTTTGAGGATGGCAATATACACTCACTTATATCCAAAGAAGAACTGGTCGAACAACCCGACTTTGATCTCAGTAACGGGAACCTTGAGCTGCTTGATCCTGTGAGCAACGTCCTCCTTAATCTTGAGGAATGAAAGACCAGGGATGCTGATTTCTTCCTCGGTCCAGACACAACCGAAGTCGGATGGGATAAAAGTCTTAAGGGCAGTAGAACTCGCAAGAGCTTCAGCGAGGTAGATTTGGCTAGGGGCACTAGGTGCTGCAATGGCCGAACTGCAAGTAATTGTGGCCAGTCAGTAATGTACAATTTGACATCAAATTACTTACATGACGACCTCCAAGTCCTTGACCGCGGCCTTGATGGAATCAATCTTTCCGTCCTCGAGCTCAACAATCCTCTTCTCAATACCGACATCAGAAGGGATCTTTGAGAGTTCGGTGCTAGGTCGGTGCAAAATCACAAGCTTGATGGAGCCTTTCTTGTGAGCTTCAACGAGGTAGGGCAAGAGGTTGTCGCCAACGGTACCGTTGTGACCAAGAAGAGCGACAGTGGGAGACATAGTGTTAACTGTTGGTGTGTTTTGTTAAAGACCAAGTAGTATTGCTTGATTTGCTTGATTTTGAGAACTGTGGGTGGACGAGTTACAGTAGTCGAAAGCTGTTGTCTTGTATAAATAGACCTCGGGTCGACAGACCTGGCACGACCTAAACAGGAGTTGTTGATAATCAACGGCTACTTGCGACGAAATGCGTGCTTGCATGAGTCATCTTTGTTGTCGCGATAGCATATGGCTTATTTCGTGCTTGCTCATATTTATTCGCAGCTTCTTGTTTTCCCGACGGAAGGCTTGTGAACATGTGAAAGAAGATGACAAAGTGCGAATGGCCGACGCGGGTGAGCTACATCAATCATGGATCGCTCATTCAGCAACTGATTATTCAGCTGAATCATCATCATTTTTCTGCTTAATAATTACTACAGGTTTCGCGTGGCGTGGTTAACTTTTTAGTCCGCAGATGAATTATTTGAACGAAAACACCTCCCACCCTCCTACTAACCCGTGAAGTACATACTGACCCTGGCCAGTCTCAGGAACATAAAAGTCCCATCTGCCGAGAACTAAAATGATGCCTTCCATAATAATGCATGTAAATAACCCGATGACACCAACCTAAAACGCAAGATCCTCCACCTTCCACTTGCCGACGACTTCTTCTGGCAACCTCCCGTTCTCGTCCTTCTTTCCCTTCTTTTTCCCACCCTTCTTCGCTGCTCTCTCTTCTGCTTTCTTCGCTTCCCTCCTCGCAAGAGTTAACAATGCCTCCACAGGGCCCCTCAGCTGACGGTATTCGTTTTGAACGGCTAAAAGCGGCTCCAGTGACGCTTGTGCCCTGGAAAGAATATCGTGGGAAGCGGAGTGTGAAATGAAGGAAGGAAGGTGAGCGTCTAAAATAAGAGAGGTATGCGTGACAAGAGATTGTAGAGATGGAAGATTGTCTTCTTTCTCCTGGGACACAGACTCATCCCAGCCTTTTAATCCCTCGGACAAAGTCTCAACGTAGTCTTCCATCCACTGAACGAGGACCTTTAACATGGCGGCAGCATCTTCCACTGAGAGAGTCTTATACAAGTCCAATCGGTAGGAAGGACCAGGAGGGGGAAGAGCCAGAATTATCTGAAGAAGAGCGGTCAGAGAGGGGACAGATGAAGCGTTTGATGATTGAGCAGATTTTTGGAGAAGTATAATGATCGTTGATGACGGGATAGTGGGGATATTTTGGAGGGCAAGCGTAATATTTTCCTGTCATAATCGTTAGTAAACAGACATAACAAGGAGTGACATTCAATTTACCCAATCGCCAAGCGGTAATAACCCGTCCACGACGACACCTTCCTTCCACATGCCATCACTCACAACCCTTCTGCTTACAAGGTCCTTCAAAATTTCACCGGCATAGACACCTTTTGGCTTGCTGTCTTCGTTTAGCGCCGCCCCAAACACGGCGCGGACCACTTTCCTGACGAACCTGTCACTGAAGACGCCTTCTGCGGTATCAGATTCCTTAGCAACCCAGTCTCTCCAAGTTTTCTGAGCTCCAGTCACGTCCTTGCTCTTCAAAGCCTTTTCCAGTCCTTCAAGGACCTTGTCTTGCTTCTTCTCCAATTCACTCTTTCCTTGCTTCTTCTCCGTTCCCTCAACCTCCAGATACTCTCCTGTCCTTGCCTTACTGCCAAGAAGCGATCCCATCCCGACGCCACGTTCAGGTAAAGCTACTTCACATGTGTAAAGCACACTCCTACCGCTAGACCCTTCTCCTTCACTGTGTTTATGAGAGAGGACGACACCGATTGTGTACACCCCAGAGCGAACGGAAAGGATAGATAGAGCAGAAATTGTTCCAGAAGAGGTGAATGAAGAAAGCGGGGTAGTGGTGAGGATTGTGGGCAAGTTGGAGGCAGGAATGGCGAGAAGAAGGGAAGGGGATGGATGGGGAGTGGGAAGAAGGACGAGGGGAAGGGTAGGTGAAGGGAGAGAGAGAAGAAGAGGCGCGGAGGAAGGGTGAAGGAGACGAACAGGGGAAGAGGGTGTTGAGAGAGTTCGAGCAGAGGTGGTGTAGAGATTATGTTGTTCATCTTGAAATGTTGACAGTCAGTAAATGAAGCTTTGATATTGTTTATAAACGACGTACCGAGCACAGTAATGACGCCGTCATCGCTGACATCCCCAGCCACCAACTTGCCGTTACCAACCTTCCCTTCTAATATCCTCTCCAGCCGCCTATCCTCGATCCAAATCTTGGTCACTTCGATCCGTCCTGTTCTGTCCACAACGATAACCCTAACAGATTGTTTGGTTTCTTGGAGGATGACTCGGGAAGCAAGCAGCTCAGATGATTTTAAAGAGGCGGTGGAGATAGAATGGGATTGTAATTTGGAGTCGAGAAGATAGAATTGGGAGGAGGAAGAGATGAGCAACAGGGGAGTCGCTGGGGACGGAAGATGATGTATGGCACTTATTTGGCTTTTTATCTGCATAAAAAAGTCAATTAGCAAATCTCCCAACTGGCATGCTTAGGAAAACATACCCGGATAACCTCCTTTTCTCCCTCTTCCCCTTTCCATACCCACACTTCTTTACCGGCACCAACGGCAGTGACTCTCTCTTTGATTTCTATCTGTGTCTCCTTGGGTCCATCCAATCCTTCGTCTTGATCAACATCCATCCCTTCATCTTCCACGCCTTGATCATTCGCTCGAGGAGCCGAAACAGTCTTGGTAGTCCAAAAACTGACGGGTGAGCTGGTAAAAACAGTCGAGGGAGGGACAGTAAAGGACGTAGTTGCTCGAAGAGTCGTCAGCTATATATTTAAAATGTCAGCAATCATCCCTTGAAATATTGGAAACAAGACTTGGACCCACATCATACGTCCAAACACCATCACCTTGGACAGCAGCGACCGCGGACTTCTTGTCCCCGACGACAGGGTTTAACCTAACATGAGGGTTTTTAGAGCTTGAAGCATGGGGCTGAGAGAATGTTGTAAGGGATGTCGGGGAAGATATCAAAGCCATTTTTTTTGGTGAATACCTGGCCGATGGACGGATGTTGAAGTATAAGTTATAGTCCATAACAAGCTTTTGGCCAAAACTGCAACGCAAGGCAAAATGAAGAAATCTTTTGAGTTACGTAACGTATGAAAAGTGGAGGTCGTCGAGGCCATAAAAAGAAACGAGGACAAAACGAAAAAGGTTCTCATGTTCACAACATAGATGGTCCTAGCCATATAAATATAAATATGCATCCTGTGACCCTGTTGAATAAGTCTGCAATCCCTTTCTACTATGAACGTTGAATGATCTCTACAACTTTTTTGCCCTTTTTTTTTCCATGCTTTGGCTTCTTACGCGCTCCTCGCCTTGAGCTTTTCGACCAACCTCTCGTTGACCTTCTTCATGTAGACGTCGGTGGTGACCCAGTCATCCCTAGTCATGTCCTTACCCTTCATCGCCAAAGCCAAATCCTTGGTCATGATACCGTCCTTGTCGATGACTTCAACACAGGCAGCTTCCAAGTCCTTGGCGAACGCCTCGAGCGCGGGGGTCTCGTCCAACTTGGCTCGGAAGGCAAGCCCTCGGGTCCAGGCAAAGATGGAGGCAACAGGGTTGGTAGAGGTTTCGTGACCAGCTTGGTATTGTCGGTAGTGTCGGGTGACGGTACCGTGGGCAGCTTCAGATTCCATGGTCTTGCCGTCTGGGGTGATGAGCTCGGAAGTCATCATACCGAGAGAACCGAAACCCTGGGCGAGAATGTCGCTCTGTATCTTTATCAGACGTGATTCCAAAAAAAAGAAAAGAAAAAAAGGGATTGGAAAAAGGGACATACCATGACATCACCGTCGTAGTTCTTGCACGCCCAAACGAAACCACCAGAAGACTTGATGGCCTGAGCAACCATGTCGTCGATGAGGCGATGCTCATAATAGACACCGAGCTTCTCAAACTCGGCCTTGTACGTAGATTCGTAGACCTCTTGGAAAATGTCCTTGAATCGGCCATCGTACTTCTTCAAGATGGTGCTGCGCATTTTCGTTAATAAAGGAGTCGTGACAAGTCCACGTATCCAAACTTACTTCTTGGTAGACATGAACAAGGGCATCTTCTTGCTTAAAGCCATCTTGAAGCTCGCGTGGGCGAAACCGTAAATGCTTTCGTCGGTGTTATACATGGCCAAGGCGACACCCTTGCCCTTGAAGTCGTAGACGTTGAGCTCGGTGGGGGCACCTCCTTCAGCGGGGGTGTAAGTGAGGGTGAGCTTTCCGGGTCCGGGGGCGATAAAGTCGGTGGATCGGTATTGGTCACCGAAAGCATGTCGACCGATACAGATGGGCTTGGTCCATCCGGGGACGGGCTTGGGGATCTTGTCGAGGATAATGGGCTCTCGGAAGACGGTTCCTCCGAGGATGTTTCGGATCTTACCAGAGGCGTCAGAACGAAAACAAGAAGGAAAAAAAAAAAGATGTTCAGGGATTGGACTCACAGTTCCGTTGGGGCTTCGCCACATTTCCTTCAATTTGAATTCCTTGACTCGAGCCTCGTCAGGGGTGATGGTAGCGCACTTGACACCGACAGAGTACTTTTTGATAGCTTCGGCAGAGTCGATAGTGATTTGGTCGTTGGTCTATGCCACATATCAGAGAGGCATAGGAAAGGGGTATGTACGCCAAAAAAATAAAACAAAACATACAGCATCTCGGCTCTCCATTCCCAAGTCGTAGTACTTGAGGTCAACGTCAACGTAGGGCAAGATAAGCTGCCACCTGGTCAGCTCGTGTATCGTCATGTAAAAAAAGGCAGAGATATACACACCTCCTCCCTGATCTTCTTCCAGATGATCCTTGTCATCTCATCACCGTCAATCTCAACCACGGGGTTCTTGACCTTGATCCTGTCGATGCCGGCAGGGGTGGAAGCATAGTTGCGTGAAGCCATTGCGAATGCTAAAGGTCTAGTTGATCGGAGAAGAGATGAGCGCGTAAAGGCAGTGGTGCTTCGAGCGAGCTGTGGGAACATGACGCGTTATATATAATATCAGTTGATTGGCAGAGAGGATATTTGAGGTGGAGAGCATGCGTGTGGAAAGCATAGCAAAGGGGCGTGCCGGCCGTAACCGGTCGAAGGAAGAGTGGTGCGAACACGGGGTGGCTGGTCCCGTCAAGGTTGCGGTGACTTGAGAGCCGAAGAAAGCCGGTGGGATGCGGGGGAATGGAATGGACGTGTGCTTACCATTTTTGGGAGAGAGACACAAAGTAACGAGACGGGGAAAGAGAGGGCAGTTGTGGATGTTTACAAGAACTGACAAGAAGATAAATACAAGTGTCTGAATTTTGTGCTCTGCATTATCTGCAGCCCATGGCCCACGACTCAACACCTCTTCGGGCGAACAAATTGCATTCGGCCGAGAGGTAAACGACTGGTGATGTCACCACTTTATCCCGACTCTTACTCTCCGTATAAAGAAAGCCTCTTTCGGCACTCCGCCTATCATAACCACCCTGATCCACACCATTCACCAGCATGAGACCCACACTCCTCCGCCTCGCCAATGCCTCTGGCCCACTCCCGCTCTCAGTGTCGCAGGCGTCTGTCCAGCTCATCCCCCCTATCCCCCTCTACCGCCGTCTTCTTCGAGCTCATCGTCTCTTACCAGTTGATATGCGCTATATGGGCGACTCTTATGTCAAGTCCGAGTTTCGACTGACGCGGACCACTGATAACCCATTGCATATTATTGGCTTCCTCTCTCAATGGAAAATGTACCTCGATGAGATTGAGAGCTCGCTCATCAGACCAGATGGCAGGAAGCAGGGTCAAGCTGTAGAATGGAGAGGGAAAAAGCTGGATACGGGTGCTTTTGAAAAGCTCTCGACAGAGCAGGTGGGGCAGCTGTACGAGCTCATGCACGCGACCAAGGATGTCTGGAAATCGTGCGTTGTGGTTTTGTGCCTCCGCAAAGGGAGGAGCTAACCGGTTGTGAAAAGACCAGAACAGATTGAGCGAGAAGCCAATTCCGCCGGAGTCAGCCCTGTGAACCCCAACGACCCCACCACTGCTGGTAACTCATAGTGCGCGCACATATATCAACATTATAGAATCATGTAGGCATGTATCTGGATCACGAGGATACGAGATTCCGTCGGCATATCTCATACCTTCTCATACGGGATCCATCCCACGGGAGCCGTCAAAACAGAGAAGAGGACTGAGCGGCTCCTTTTCCCACGATCTTGTGCCGTTAGCTTGCAGGTTTCGAGCACCGTTGGCGTTCGGCCCAGAAAGAAAGTCATGAGCTGAGACGTTCACACGGTGACCGCCAGCTTGAGCGTGGCATTTAAAAGTCGGGAAAAAACCAGAGCTGCATCAGAAGGGCTGCATGATAACAGATCTTCTGTTCTTGCATGACATTACCGGCTCGGCCGGCAGTGCTATTCGCACAGGATCTTCTCCACGGTGACCGTCTGACCGATGGTATCTGCGTTACGTAATTAGATATAAGGGTTGTGTGTTCTGGACTCTTTATAGTTTAGGGATGAGCTGGGAGGGACTGTATGCATCTGGCAAAGCTGCGAGGAAGGAAACAGCGCGCCGAGAAGAGAAGAAGAGTATAGACATAGCAGACACAGGGACACGAGAGCAGGCCAGCGGCAGTCGTCCCACACGCCATATACATAGCAGACCGCTCAGGCAGCATGTCTCGCGCCCCCTCGCCTTCCATCCCAGCTAGCCAGTCCGTCTTGCCACTGTGCGAGTCCACGTCAACCACGCCCACGCCCACGCCCGCTCGTCCCGGCTTGCGCATCGACGTCGATTCCCTGCCTTCCTTCCCTGTGAGTGCCAGTGACAAGCACGATGTCGCCATGGCAGTAAGAAACCTGCGAAGCGCATCGCCGCCTCCGCCTCCGCCGAAATCCGCGAGCCGTCTACGCGCAAATACCTCTCCGCCAGATTCTGGAGGCATGGCGCTTGCACCTGCGCCCGGTATAGACGGGTCGGGTCAAGCTGGTGTCGGAAGCTCAGCGTCGGCCTCGACCTTGGTGTTTAACGAGGAAGAGAGGACTCTGAGGATGATCAAGCAGGCGCTAGAGAAATCAGACGATGACGGAGATACATTAGATCTGAGTAGAAGGGATATAGATCGGATAGGAGAAGAGGCGGTTGAAATGTTCAGAAGCGGCGTTGGCAAAGGTCAAAAGGGTGTATGGCGGTGTGTCTGGTCTTCATGAATAGAAACGTGCGCTGACTTACGACCTGTAGGCTGGCTCTGTCTTACAACTTTCTGAGGGACGACTCTATGGTAGACTCATTCTCCAAGCTGAGCAGATTACGGTACCTCAATCTCAAGGGAAACAAGTTTACTCGGTTTCCTCATGCAGTATGTTTTCCTCCATGTTTAGCAAATGTATACTGACCGTCTGCAGATCACGCAAATGCCCGCTTTGGAAATCCTCGATTTCTCAAAAAACGAATTGTCCTCGCTTCCCGAACAGCCCGGACACTTGGTCAAGCTCAAAGTCCTTTCGTTGACAAGTAACAAGATCCACACACTCCCTAATTACCTTGTCGAGTTCGGGGTGTTGAAGGTGTTCAAAGTGGACCAGAACCCTGTAGACTGGCCTGTATGTCATCTCATCCTGTTTGAAAACTGTTATATACCCCCACTGACATGCGCAACTAGCCTGCCCATGTGCTTGGTCCCTTGATTGAATCTGTCCCAACCAAGTCCAAGACGAGCAGTACCCCTGGAGGCAAGAAAAAGGCAAAGGAGGAGGATCTGCGGCCTTGGATTGAGAGTATGAAGGTCTGGATGGCCCAGCAAACACCTGGTTCCGAGAACGCGCCTCGTAGAGGCGAAGAGGAAGCGTACCTGGCTTCAGAGTGAGTTGAAAATCAACTTTCGAAGCAGGTTAGCATACTAAACATAACTGCAGGGAGGAACCGTCGAGCGCAACGTCCATTGAAAATCCCGGAGCGACAGAATGGCCTGAAGTATCAGAAAGCTCTTCCACGGTCGCTCCTTCTTCTCAAGCAACCATCCGTCGCACACAGCCACTTTACGGAGATACCCCTGATTTAGTGTTCGCCCAGCGAAACATCTCGACAACTTTTTCTGAAGACTCTCTGTTACGCTCGTCCTCTCCCAGTCATTTCTCTCCTGCAAACCACAGTCGCGACGCATCCATTTCTTCCTTCACCTCCCCACCCTCTGCATCCACAGATGCGTCCTTCCACTCGCACTCGCGTAATCCCTCTACCAACTTTCCTCATCTCGCTTCCCAATCCGTCCAGGGACATACTCGCGGCGCGAGCTATACTCCTGCACAACGCAACTCTGGGCAGTTGACAGCAAAGAAATCATTACCAGACTTGCGTCAAAGCCACGCAAAGATTATCCGCGAACGCAGAGGCGATGCAGACGAAGAAGTGGTCACCATGGTGGCGGCGCCAGATATCGTTCCACGGGAAATTGGGGTACGATCACCTCCACGTTTGGCTAGTGCTTTACGACCGAAACGAGCTAGTAGGGTGATGGGACGGAAGACATCTGTGGATTTGCTGCCTCGCAAAATGGGAGAAATGACGAGCCACGACATGGCAGATCGGAACGTTTCTCATGACAGTATCCTCGACGAATCTCGCAACTCTTATTTTCGCCGTCTTTCTACCCTGCCGGCGTCCTCCATATCTAAAGCTATCCCGCCTTTCCTTCTCAAGTTCATCGACTCCATCCGAGGTATACTGTTTGCGCTTTCACAACTGCACAGTTCGCTGAGGCAATATCTCGTTTTTGCTGTCAACGAACGGGTTTCAAGCGTGTTTGGACGGGTGATGGAACCTGCTGGGATGTACATAAACAAGCTAATCAATGCACTCGATCGATTCGACTCCATGTCCCGCCGGGGTACTCCCCCAACGCAAGCTATACAAAACCTCTTTGACGCTACGAAAGAAAGCGTTGCCGTCTTTGGTAAAGTGGCGGCTGTGCTCAAGATGCAGGTTCCCGCTATGCGAGGGAATGACGTGAGATATACTCGAACGTTGATGGTGCATGTCTATGGGGCTATGGCAGAGGTGGCGAGCTCGTGGAAGGCCATGACGGCGCTGTTACCCGAGGTAAAGATGTTATTGCTCATTGATGCGCCTGGTGTGATAGGCGGAACGGGCGGACAAACGATTGTGCCAAGCGGATCATTCACTGGACGTACCCCCATTTCACCCATCATTGAAAGACGGGAATCCCATTCACCTCAATCGTCAACTCTGGAATCGTCTCCCCTCAACCTGGAGCGTCAACAACAACAACAACAAGCCGAAATTGATGGTTCACCTACGGCTCATGCGGAGAGGCGGGCAGGCGTGCGAGGTCATGGTGTTGGAACAGAAAGGAGACACGCGGGATCGTATAGCAGTTTAGATGTGGAAAGAGGTATGATGATGGGCTCGCCTTTGGCAAAAGGCATGTCTATTGGTGTTAGGGAAGACGAGGGACATAGGAGAGGGGAATCGGGGACGATTCATTTACCGACGCCCGACGAGGAAGATGAAGAGGATGAGGAAGAGTACAGCAGTATGAGGCACATGTTGGGCCCTGTGTCGCCGCAGTCTGTGTCTGGTCGGACTTCTCAACAACGTCATAGACCGACTTCATCTTCTGGCTCCAGTCATGCCCTTTGTCTCCCTCCTAGCTTGCCTCATCATCCTTCTCGGCAGCTGTCGGTCGATGTCCGCGCACCAGCATCGGCGGCTGCAACTCTCTTTGACGAAGATTTGTTGGATGTGATCGAGACGGCCACAGAAGCGGCGTTTGCATGTTGGCTCAAGTTGTCTGAAGAAATTGGAGCGTTGTCACCTCAAATCAGCAGGTCGACACATAGGAACAACTCTTCAGTCAGCAGCGTGTCAAGTCAGAGCCAGGGTCATCTCGATTCGGCCCGTATGGCTCTACCGTTCTTTACGCCTCTTGGTGCCCACAGTCGTCGTCCATCCACCATCTCGCCTAAATCCCATGCTGAACTCGTACATAACCTATCTGTCGCCGAACAAATTACTGCCGCCTTGCGCGAATCTCTCTTACGTCTTCGTGCGGACCCCCTTGCTTATAGCCATACTACGCTTCCAGACGATGCCCAATCCTTCATAAAGATTGTCGTCAAGGTGTCTGAGCTTGTCAAAGCTATGTCGGGGACACATCCGTTCCCAATAAGTGTCCGACAGGCGGTGGGCAAGTTGACGCAGGCGACGAGAGAATGTGCAATCTTAATCCAAGTTAGCTCATTGCGGCCTGGACAAGGGACTCCAGCGCCGACAGCACCCGTGTCTTCGGGGAGGTCCGTGATGCCAATCTCGCGCGTGGGCTCCGCTACAGGAATAGGCACAGGTTATAGCTCTAGCCACCACGGACCCGAATCAAGCACGGACGATCTATCTCACCTTCAGCCCCCTTCCTCAGCCGGTCCATCCCACGTATCGACTCCGCTTTACACTCCTTCCTCATCCACCACGTCTTTCGAGCATTTCCATCACATTTCTTCCTCGACTGGTGTGACCACAAATGCCAGTGGCTTGAGGGATCTACATTTGCCCAGTAGACTTGGTCATGCTCCCTTTGGTAGGAATCGATCTGCGAATGGGTCTGCGCAAATGGCATTGCCAAGTATACAGATGCCGGTGCCGTATGTGAATGGGGGCGCTGTGGGAAAAGCAAATCAGCCCAGGAGTGCACAAGCTAGTCAGGTTGCTTTTTGAAACGTTTGTTTGAATTTGGACTGAGCGCCTGGGCGCGCGAAAGTATGTGTGAAGGATAAAGAAGTGAAGGGTAAAGAATCTTTTATGATAATTATTCATGTGGTTCACGAAATATTATGAGAGCAATTAATGGTATTTGTACAGTAGTCTTTATTTCCATTTCAAACGGTGTATGCATAGACGAAATGATTTTTACACAGTCTGCCTAGAACCCCCTAAAAGGGACTGTCGAATCCAGCGACCATCGCTCTCGCCAAATTTCTACTTATCGCCAATCTCACTTCTTCCATCCTTCTTTTCGCATCTTTCACCGTTACTTTTTTCTCGTTCTTCTTAATAATGTGCCCTTCTTCCTCTGCTGCCGGTGTATTGAGCGTCCGCTGGAGGTACTGAACGAGTTGACCGAGGTACTCTTCTTCAGCAAAAGCGGCATTTGCGTATACTTCTTCAAGTACGCGCAGGAGCTCAAACGTTTCGTTGGAAGAGAATAATATCTCAGAATCTACACATCATCAATATCAATTCTTTGCTCTTCCAATCAGCACATGAATGAAAAGACGTACCTTCCAGCAACGCAATACTTTCCACCAACAAAACCGCCCAGAAACCCACGGGTGCAATCCCACTTGTCAAAAGACTGATCACCTTCTCCGCAGCTCGATCTCTCGCATCCTGGCTCAAAAACAAGAGGTAATCTCTGAATTCGGATAGAAATGTGATTCTCGATGCAAACACGCTCACAGCAGAATGAGAAGGAAATTCGGTGGGGTTGGAAGTGGATTGTTGGAGATGTAAGAGGGCGGTGGGTGCTTCGGCGAGTAGTGTAGGAGGGAGGGTATCAACAAGGGCCAGGTACTCGTCTTGACCTGGTTCACTATCAGCACTTATGTCTGCTTTCAAGTATCAAACTTTTATTACTCACCATGGGTGATGAAAGACTCCAAGACCTTGTCCGCGATCTTGGACAATGCGAATCCATCCCTAGCCATCAAAGCCAACGTCGCCGCCATACCATATTGCCCGGCGCTAATCAGCCGCGTAGCCAGCACTTGACTGATTTCTTGCCATACGTCATCGAGACGGAAATCGACACAGGCGGAACGGACTTCATCGAGGAGTTTGATCGCTTCCCCTTGGGACTCGGTTGGGTTCTCAATGTCCATTGAAGCGTCGAGACCTTGTTGTTCGTCATTGGTGGAGTCAGGCGATTCCTTGGATTTTCCTTTTACATCCCTGTCAAGAGGAATATCCAACCTTTTCAAATGCTCCTTCAACCTTCCCCTTCCTTCTTCACCTGCATATCCCAAGTAATCACAAATCACCCTCCAGAACGCCTTGTAATTCGGATTATCTTGCAACACTTGCGCATACTCTAGCAAAAAGAAGTCTCGCAAGGAAATTTCAAAGTGCTCTTCGTCGTCCGGGATGAGCGACAGTTTATCTAACAGATCAGCGAGATGGGCGGAGAGCCATGTATCGAGAGAGTAGCAGCTCATAAGAGCTTTGATGATATCTGCGGAGCAAAGGGCGGATTGAACGACGTGGTCAGGGAGGGATTTGTCCACAGGAATCTTCTCTGTAATGATAGACATGACCTCGCTAGGGGGTTTCGATAAACAACCATGAACGGTATAATAAGAGGTAAAAATAAAATAAAAAATAAAAAACTTACGGCAAGTGGTCCCTTCGCATGTCAACATCAACAAGGATACCCCAAGCACCCAAGGCTTCTCTCCAATCACCTGCTTCTTCCAAGACCCTCTCCATCTTTCCCTCCATCAGCTCTACCACACATCTGAAATCTCCCTCCCAACTAACCCATTCACCTTCAAACCATTTGCCCTCCCCTTTTCCGCCTAATTGAGTCGCAAGTTCAGACTTGAACTTGGCGAGCCACTGTTTATGTGCTTGTAGGAAATCCATATCGATTCTCCATTTAGTCTCCGATGACCGAGGAAGGATGGTGAGATGTTGAGCCAACAACACGGCGAGCTTGGAGATGGGCGCGTAGGGGTGGGAAGAAAGTGATCGGAGGAAAGAAGCAGCGGGGAGGTGGAAGCCACGGAGGATAGAGCGGGAGATATACGGCCAAAACGAAGGATGGTCCCATGAATGCAAGGTGGACATGATTTCGTTACCGAGTTGGTTGTCAGGTGCGACGTCGATTTCGTTGACCCAGTCGAGGAGTTCTTCACCCACAAGACCTTCGCCCTTGCCGTCTATGGGAAGATAGAGGATTTCGGCAATGTTGAAAATGTTGTAAGCATCGATAAACCGATCTCTCAGCCCGGCCTAATTCATTGTAAGCTATGTCCATATGAATACAGCGGTCAAGAACTTACATCAATATCAGGCAATGCCTTGAGGTCTCCCAATTGGTCGACATAGAAATCAGCCAGCCTCCTCATATTGATGACCGTCTCTGCATCAGGCGGACCCAACAATCCCTCCACTCCAAAGTTCCCTTTTGTATCCCATGACTCTGCACCTCCATTGACACCGAACCCGACAGACGACAGCCGCCGTCGACCGGAATCGGCGACGATTTGTTGAAGTGAGGTGAACAACAGATGTGACTCGGTATAGAGTTGGATTAGAGGCTGTGGTAAAGAGTTGATAGACGCAAAGATGATGGCTTCGTCTGAGACTGTTGGGTCGGCATTGGTGAGCTTTGCAGGCTTATTTGGGTCGTCTGAAGGCTATAGCAGGATTAGCTCGGTGGATGGTGCAAGTGACCTTACCCTTTTAGTGACCCATACTGCTAATTCACCGCCAACTGGTCCGGCTGCAGCGCTGATTGTACGTCCTGTGGCCTTCCACTTTTCCTTGCCGCCTCGAGGATAGGCTTCTGGTTTCAGGTAAAGAGTCTGTACAGGCGTCTGGTCTTGCCTTTCGGCGTCCATAGAGATGTCGTTGTTTGCGGACGGCTGCGAAGGTCTCGACAAGGATTGTGTTGGCTGGGAGGAGGAGAACATGGAGAGGGTTGTGCCCACGTTGTGCCAGTGCGGCTGCAGATTAGTATTGAAGGTAAGTTGTTATGGTCAGTAATTATTATGGTGAATAATTACGGTGAGCAGTTGTGGTTCAATCTTTGCGCTGGCCACCTGATATCCACGTGCATCCCACATGGCGGCCACGTGGGAGATCGGGACACCACACAACACCGATTGCCGTTTATGACCGCCACACCGGAGAACGGGCCGGACAGCGATGCCACGGCTCTGGGCGTTCCGTCATCCGTTACTTATTTACGCTGTCTTTTCTTCCGTCTTCTATTCCAACTCTTCTTCTCTCCCAACTTCTCGTACTACTACAACAATGGACGGCAAGCCAGCTACTCGTGCGTACGCAGCTCCGCGCCCGCACACAATGCTCACGTCCAGCAGAATACCAGGCCTGGAAGAAGCTCCAGTCTCTCCACGCCTCCAAGGCCGACAAGCTCGTCTTGAAGGACCTTTTCAAAGCTGACCCCAAGCGTTTCTCCAACCTCTCAAAGACCTTTTCTTCTTCTTCTCCCAACGTCTCTCTCCTTCTCGACTACTCCAAGAACCTTGTCGATGACGAGGTCCTCTCCACCCTCTTTGACCTCGCCCGTGAGGCCAAGGTCGAGACTTTCCGTGACGAGATGTTTGCTGGCAAGCACATCAACACCTCTGAGGACCGTTCCGTCTTGCACATCGCTCTCCGAAACCCCCCTGCTGACAAGGGCGGCTTCAAGATCTCTGAGGCCGGTGTTGACGAGGTCCACGCCGTCCTCGCCCACATGAAGGAGTTCTCCGACTCTGTCCGCTCTGGCGCCTGGAAGGGTTACACTGGCAAGGCCATTGACACCATCGTGAACATTGGTATTGGTGGTTCCGACCTTGGTCCTGTTATGGTCTGCGAGGCCCTCAAGCACTACAGCAAGAGGGACTTGAAGACCCACTTTGTCTCCAACATTGACGGTACTGACATGGCCGAGGTCCTCAAGGCTTGCAACCGTGAGACCACCTTGTTCATTGTCGCTTCCAAGACCTTTACCACCCAGGAGACCATTACCAACGCCGAGAGTGCCAAGGAATGGTTCCTTGAGCAGGCCAAGGAGGTACGTACTACTTTTACGATTCTGATTACACAATCATACCCACACACCACCAAAAGTCTCCCGCACTGACGTACACTTTTCCCATACGTAGAAAGCCCACGTTGCCAAACACTTCGTTGCCCTTTCCACCAACACCAAGGGTGTGACGGAGTTTGGTATTGCCGAATCCAACATGTTCCAGTTCTGGGACTGGGTTGGTGGCCGATACTCTCTTTGGTCCGCGATCGGTCTCTCCATCTGCTTGTCTATCGGCTTTGACAACTTCCAGGAGTTGCTCAATGGTGCCCACGAGATGGACAAGCACTTCAAGACCGCCAAGCTCGAGGATAATTTGCCCGTCATCCTTGCTTTGGTTGGTATCTGGTACAACGACTTTTACGGTTAGCCCCTTACGTCATTCTTTATTTCACGAATCACGCTAAACAGTCTTAATTAGGTGCCCAAACTCAAGCCCTCTTGCCTTACGACCAGTATCTCAAGAAGTTTGCCGACTACTTCCAACAGGGTGACATGGAGTCCAACGGTAAGAGCGTTACCAAGGACGGCTCCCGAGTCGACTACGAGACTGGACCTATTATCTGGGGTCAGAGCGGTACCAACGGTCAGCACGCTTTCTACCAGTTGATCCACCAGGGTACCAAGCTCATCCCTTGGTAAGTCGTCTCGTCCATAGATTATTGCGTCGTGAACTGATGGTATTTCCAGTGACTTCCTCGCCCCTGTTGAGACTCTTAATCCCATCTCTGGCGGCAAGCACCACGAAATCCTCCTCTCCAACTTCTTTGCTCAGCCCGAGTAAGTCATTTTATTCCCTTATGTTTTGCCAACTAGTCTAATAACCCTTTTCTTACAAAGAGCTCTTGCCTTTGGCAAGACTGAGGAGGAAGTCATCAAGGAGCTCGGCCCCGAGCAATCCAAGAACTCTGCCCTCGTCAAGTCCAAGATCTTTGAAGGCAACAAGCCCACCAACTCTATCATGTTCCAAAAGCTCACCCCCGGTACTCTTGGTGCCCTCATCGCCCTCTATGAGCACAAGATCCACGTTCAGGGTGCTATCTGGGGTATCAACTCTTACGACCAGATGGGTGTCGAACTCGGCAAGGTCTTGGCCAAGGCTATCTTGAAGCAGTTGGGTAGCGAAAACGATGTCCAGGGTCACGACTCTTCTACTACCGGTCTCATCCACTTTTACCAGAAGAACAGAAAATAAAAGAGGGAGTTGTATGGTTCATGTAATGAAGTAATTATTTGTTTCATGAGATAGAAGATCAAAAAAGAAAACCCGTTGTTCACGTGGGTCGTATGCAGCGTTATGGGATAATCATGATTAGATACAACAACATGTGCATGTGGTATTTGCAACATGAAACACAGATGACTTTACTTGATTATAAAGGTAGGATGAAAACCAATGGATATTTAGAATTATAATCTCTATGACTGTATTATGATTGCGCTTCCCCTTCCTTCTTCTCGCTAGACTTGTTCCCTGCGTGGGCCTCTCTCTCGGCTTTTTGTACAGCTCCAAACACATCCCACACGGGCGTCTTCTTCCCTTCCCGCAGTTCACCTGACCTATCCGCATGTTCCGCCGCCAACACTTCCTCTTCTTCCCCAGTCGTCGTCGTCGTCGTCGTCGTCGTCGTCACCGCAGGCGTCCTACTAGACGTTCCCATCGGTACCGCACTCTTACTCCACAACTCGCCCGGAATCTTCTCCTTCCCGCTGCCGCCGCCCTTCCCACTGAGCGAACTGATAGCCCTTGGTCTTCGTTGGTTTCGACCACCCATCCCGCCCAACGCGTACGACCACCCACTCCCCCCCGTCCCTGGTGCGCCCCCCGTACTAGTGGCTGCAGTACCGCCGCCGATATTATTACCGTTGGCAGATGATGATGCCGTATATGCGGTGGATACCGTCAATCCTCGGCGTCGTGGGCCAAAGGGCGTCATGACCGTGTGGTAAGGTAAGGGTGATGGAGGAGCGAGTGTCTCGCGAGGTCCTGTAAGTGGTGTACCGAGCACAGGGAGGGCGGTCCGCGAAGGTGTGCCCGCACCCGCACCCGCACCTCCCGCAGTAACTTGACTGGAACTTCTCACCCTTCCAGCCTGGACCAACGGCGCCGATTTAGGTACGGCGAGTGCTTCGCCATCAGAATATTGAGGTGCATGGAGTGAACGTGAAGGAATAATGGGCATGTCGGAGCAATTGGCAGTGAGTGGAGGCCTGGAAAGGGTGGATGATGCGCGTGATCGGGTACGTGGACGGTTGATGTTTGGGGTGGGAAGGTGAAGAGAACCGGACATGGGAGATGGATGGGGGGAATGCCGAGGAGAGTGAGAGGGGGACGCGTGGGGGGAAGGTGGAAATTGTGGCGCAGTGAGTTCATCCTCCTCGACGATTGTAGGTACGCCATCAACATCGACAACTTGACTAGCGTTTTCTGCGACGGACTCTTCATCATGTTCAATGACTAGCAGATGCCTCGTTGCTTGGCTTCCCAAAGCCAAACCGGCAATGATAGGGTTGGTGATCCAACCGAGGACAGCACCGTAGACGCACTTGATAACCATCGGAGCCCATTTCCATCCCGTCTCAGCCATATTGTCGTGCTTGTAAATCGGGCCTAAAACGACAATAAACAGACACCATAAAGGCAGACCACAGAAGATACCGAGTAGAGCGCCTTGAGCGGCTGTTATAACTGCCTTGAAAAGGAAGAGTTTGGCTTTGAATGGCGAAAAAAGAATATTGGCTTCGGTTCCTTCAAATGTGAACCGCACAAGCATGTGAGGATAGTATAACCATCCCTTATGCCCTTCTATGCCCGATCTTGAGGATGGATAGTTTATATCGCCTTTTTCATCCTCAGTTTCCTCCCGGGCGCCACCCCTCCTCCCAAAAATCTTGTCTAGTAATATCCGTGGATCCGGAAGGTGTTCGACGTGGGGCCACACGTAAGGTAGCGGAGCGACCGCATGATGATGTAGATCAGTGTGGACGAGGGTGGATGTGATAAGCATGGAAGCTAGACATTGGATGATGGGCGTCACGCCAAGGTCACCTGCAATAGTGTTCTTGGCCAGTACCCACATCTATATAGGAGATGACTGATTAGCAAGTGGGACCATGGGAAACAACGGAAAGCCGGCTGGGGCTTGTGGACGAACCTTGATTTCTTTTTGGTTGTGATACACTGCGTCTCTATCAGCATTATTCCGAGGAAATTTACGAGAGAAGCATACTAGCATAGGCAATGCCAAAATTCGCTCCTCCATCTATAATCTGCGGAGACGTAACATGATAAGCGTCACGTTCACATTATATAGTTTCGGAAGTGGAGAAATGACTTACTCCTGCTCCAACGCCTTGTAGAAAAAGCAGATAAAACCACTGTTTACCCGTCAAAGGGGTTGGGAATGGCCGTAAAAGAGATTCCATGGGGTGCGAATGGGAAGATTATAGAAAGGAAGAAGGGCGGACTGAAGATTATTAAGTTCATGACAAAGGAATTGGTGGCTATAAAAAATCAGTAATCGATGTCAACTAATATTCTCGGACGATCGCGTCCACGTCGGCCCATGGACGCGACCCGTGTGGTTTACGTCAGCATTTCTCTATTCCCTCTTGTATGGGAAGGCATAAATAAACATTTTCTTCTCCGGACAATGATCATTTATTTATCCACGCATTATAGACAGGAGGAGACTTGAAAAATGCTGGGGCTTCGGGTAGAAATATAACTGGAAAATTGGGTTTATCGTGCTTTGAGATCTTACTTGCTACCACCAGAGTGATGATGCATGATGATCTTTTCTGTTAATCGTTCTGGTCTCGGCATATGAAACTCTTCGTCATTATTTTTCAGTCTTGCTACATACCGGAATGACTTGTCGGTGATGCGGGAGACAGACAGCCATGTATTCAATCCTCAAGTACGGACCCCACTTGAGCTGTTTGCAGAGATGTGGTCGTATGCAGGGGATAGTAGATCACAGGTTAAGTAAGGAGTCTTGGTAATTAACGTGGCAATACTTCAAAGTTGAGTGATGCATGAGGTCGTTCCCTGTCCTTGATTAACCAGACTTGCCGATAGCCGTGTATCATCTACGGACAGCACGTGGCACAGGCCACGACCCATCAACACCACATTTTCTTCTGCTCTGACTGACGATTGATCGATCAGAACGAAGGAATAAGCGAGTAGTCACCGGTATTTCACTCGCAGATGCAAGACATTGAATAAGTGTCCTGGATCTTAAGGTGAAGTAACCCTCAATTCCATTCCATCAATAGTTTAAATCCTCTCTGCTATAAAGGCACAACAGTACATCAGATAAAAACCAGCAGAAATCTGAGAGAAGGCAGAAGAACATGGATCTGAACAACGCGCTTGCGAGAGATCCAAGTCGTCTGCATCTTATGCAAATGTTCTAACGGAGATGCGTTGTTCTAGAAGCACAGGGATAATGGATAATGGAAGGAACGGTGGACATGTATGCATAGTGAGTAAGCCGACATCCGTTATCGACATGCGAGACCGAGGCATTTTTATTTAGTATATTAAGCGTACATGCCAGTAACTGAACTAGGCGGCAGTCAAAGCCTCCGTAACTGCTCGTCCGTGCATCCTATAAAATACCGCTCCCGCCCATACACTTTTCTCCCATTCTTCCATCCTTTACTTCTCACTCTTCCATGCAAGATGCAGCAACGGGAAAAAGCAGCGCTGTATAAAGCAACAAGCAGACGCAATAATTTCAAGTGTTTGGCGTCGGCCTGCCCCACAGGCCACGTGCATACTTATTTATTTTGTCTTCGGCAAAGTGCGTGCTCAAAATATGCCCGGCGAGGACGACATGCGGCGTTCCCAATGACGGTTACCGCCTTTACTTGCAACAATTTGATAGTACTCTTATCTCCTCTCTGGCTGTTCTCTTCAAATCACTCATATCCGCTCGTCCATCCAGCTGATCACCATGCCCCCCCATCCATCCAACAACGGAACACCGTCCAAACACTCGCACGTTAGAACGGAACTCATCAAGCGGCCCCGCGAAGCGTGCGTTGAATTTTCGACCTTTCGGCTGGGAAAATCGGGTTACTGACGTGCAGGCGCTATATCCTATAGATGCTTAAATTGCCGATCTCTCAAGGTTAGCGACCTTCTTATATCAACCGCCTATGATCATAGATGAAGTTTTGGCTGATATCATATATTAAGACTCGTTGTTTGCCCTACGGCGACCGACCTCTTACATCCAAAGATACTTGCGCCCGCTGCACAAAATATGGTCTTGATTGTGAATATATTAGAAAGCCTCGTGGAAAGTATGTTTTCCTTTCGCAAAATCCACAGGACCCCGTTCGTACTTACCTATGTCTCTTCAGGTCTAAAACGGACGACCCAAATAACTTGCAGCCAGAAGAATCTGGTGCTTCAAAATCCAGGAATGGCCCCGTAGAGGGATCCAGAAATCAAGGGAGAAATAACAGTAACTTTTCAGAAGCTCTTTCCAACCCACTTCCATCCGTTTTAACTCCTCTAAAAGACGACAGGTTGAGGAATCAAGATTATATGCCTTTCCAGCCTAGTTACGATAACACTCCGGGCAATCACATGGCGCCTATGCCTGGGATGCAGAGGCCTGGTGAATATACCAAGTCGTTCATGCTCGCACCATGCGCTGATATTAGTTTGTCTTCTGTAGAACCATGGGGATCAACAACGCCAAACTCTGCTATCCCCCATGGAACCAGCTTCACGGACAGTTTTGCGCGGGCAATTCCACCAGCTTTGCAACCCCAGCCTTACCAGCGCCCTCCTTCTCATTCTCTCCCGTCGTATCCCACGCCTTCCACAGCATACACATCACATATGCCGCCTCCAGACCATCGCCATACTCCTCAACATTATTCCCAGCATTCCTCTACTCAACTGCCACCCCCACTCTTGATGCACCCATCAATGCAGTCCGACAGAAATATCCTTCCCATGCCTGGCAACTTGTCAACTCCCGATGCCAATGATAATAGCTACCGACCTCATCGACAGGTGCCTTCACCAAATCAAATGGTGCGATTGCCTCCCATGGACGTTGGTCCTCCCCAGTCTCAACTACAACACCAATCTCTTCCCGCTATTAATTCGCGAAACAGCCAATGTTCGACACCCTCTTACGATTCATCTGATCGACGTCGTCAAGCTCAACCAAGCACTGTCTTAACAGACTATATCGAACCTCAACTCGATCATGAACAGACGCACTCCCCTTCTCCTCCCTCCCACGATCCTACTCGAACAGGAGCGAAAGGACCTCTTATCCAGCAGCCTATGCCCCGTAGCTCCATCCGTTCAGCACATGGGGTTGATGGTACAATACAAGATACCAAGGCTGGAGGAAGGTTATCATCTCTGTCTCCGTTGGAGCTGGGTCTAGTTGACGAGCAAGAAGCAAGATGGCTCTATTCTCGGTAAGTCTACTGTAGTCTATGTTTTTGACCCTTACATAACCGTTTTGCAGATTCAAACAACACCTTGGACCTATCATCTCTCTCCTAGACTTTGAATACCACACATACGAACGAGTCAAGTTATCCGATTCTCTGTTCACCGCAATGCTTTACGCATCTTCGCGATTCTTCCACCCCGAAATCTGTCGTCCACTATATAATCACGCAAATACCATTGTCAACCGTATGATAACGCATGGGACAGTCGATCTTCCTAGCGTCCAAGCGCTCATCATTCTGTCTTTCTGGAATGTACAGAATGATGAGTCGGCGTATATGAAGTCGGGGATCGCAGTGCGAGCGGCGTGCCAATTGAGACTTTGGAAGAGACATGACAGGCCCTTGCCGCAGGATGAGGAGGAGGTCAGAGCCATCTTGGACAGAGAAAGAACGTGGATTGGTGAGCGATTTTATTTCTGCATAGATCAAGTAACTGAAAGCATTTCCTTTTTTTTTCTCTTACAATCAGCTGTCATCAGTGAGTAGCTTTTGTTGCACATGTCCTTCACAAACGTTTACGCCCGCTTGCAGTCATGGACACCGGCTTCAGTGTAATATTTGAACAGCCTATAACATTACCTCAACCAGGTCGCGGATTTGATGACATTTATGAATGGGCGAATGAGCATGCTCACTTGAACATTCCTGGAGACTATTATCTAGCATGGAGTGCCGAGTAAGTCAAGCATTTAGGCGTTTTCATGCTGGCAACTGACATGCACTAATTCAGGGATTCTAAAAACAAATTACCTTATAGCAATACTGTTCAAAATCCAAATTACGATAACACTGTGGCTGCCACCGAGCGAAGACATATTGACAACCTCAACAAGGCGTTGCCGCGCCTTTCACTTCTCTACTCGCAAATGGCAACCATCGTTACCGACATCGTGCTATTACGGAATCAGAGCGAAGGCTTAAAATTTGGACATATCGATATGATAAAAAACCGGTTGATCTCCTTGTCCGAAAAAATTGCAGAGTCGTTGAACCGATTTGCGGCAGAGGGACACTTAATTTTCTGGTCAGATATGTTCAGTGCTGGAGTATCCATGCCTGGTGTCATATTTTACAAGGTTTGTACATCTGATTTGACTCGCCTGGCACTGTTTGCTGACTATTGTATTAGACCCGCAGCTTATTCTCTCCGACAGAGTTGGATCGCGTCTTGGCGATACTAAATAACTTATTGAATATGTGCTCGACAATGCTGGGCACTCATAATGACCACCCGCTCTATTTCACATATAGATTCTACCGTCGGCTGCTACCGGTCTTGGAGCGAGTAAGGCAGGGTGTAGATTCTCAGCAGCCGCCTGTTGTTGATGTCGAGTATCCTTACCCTGTCGTGAGTACATTAATCCTCTCTACAATGACATCTCTAATACTGTCGCTGTAGGCGCTTTTGAACGACATACATACCTTCCAAAATGGCAACCTTTCCAACGCCAATCAACAGTTGGCAGCTCCTGCCAATAACTCTGCAGAGGCTGATGAGCTTTGGAACTTTATCTTGGGGGCAGACTCTGGTATGGGTCAAATATTTACGGCGTAATGTACGATGATTGAATTGTAGTAGTGATTAGTTCATTGTATCTTCCGGTTTTTTTAATTGATCTCACGAAGAGTATATCACGAATCGCCAATTTTATAGAACGTGGACGAACTTGACGTTTTGAACGGACGCTAGTATTGCCTATAATAATTTCGAATGGTGTACTGTTATGCTATGTCTGCATTATTATATAGGACATGACAAATGGACATGTTTGGTTCCTTATCTTAGATGGGGTGATAAGATAAATTCGACATGAGTTGGGTGGCAAATGTGCGGTTCTTGGCGACGACGTTGTTTTGTTCTCGCAACATCCATCCCAAAGAAACGCTTACGAATTGTCAGGCAGCTTGGTCAGCGAGCAAGCAGGACGACATATAAAAAGGACAATTGCAAGAGGACATCCAGGCCAAACAAACATAGCATATTACCACCAGAGTTCAGCATACCCTTCACCATTTGTCTTACATCTCATCTACGCTTACACATCTCAACATGACAACACCTTCACCAGAGTCCAAGTCCGAGATGATGTTCCTTGGACAGGAATGTAATCATCCAGCTTGCTATCTACATGACTTTCTTCCTTTCAACGTGAGTATCTTTTGGATGAATGATGGAACAGCCAATGCTGACAAATCGATAGTGCCCGGCATGCCTTCTTGCTTTTTGCCAGCCTCACTTTCTTCCATCTCAACATTCATGTAAAGCTCCTCTTCCAGCATCCATGGTAGACAGAATAGCACCAACATGTCCTATGTGTAACGAAATTGTCCCGTACCCAAAAAGCATGGACCCGAATGAAGCTGTAGAACGGCACATCTTATCTGGTACTTGCGTAGGACTGCAAGGCGGCGAAGAGCGGAAGAAGGCAGAGGCCAAGAGAAGAAGAGATGCTGGAGAAGTCTGTTGGAAAAAATCTTGTGGAAAAGTGCTTGTTGTCAAGATGAAGTGTGAAGTGAGTCATAAGTCTTTGTTGTTACGCTGGTGCTATGTCGCTAACACACCCACGCAGTCTTGTCAACATGTCTATTGCCCAACACATCGACGTCCAACGACACACACATGCTCTAATCAAACTCCATCCCCTTCCTCCTCCTCCTCTCGGCTTGGAACTCCTCAAACACAGGCTACATCTCGACCAGCAGGCAAAGCTGCGTTATCCCGCCTCCTCCCCCCATCCATGCAGCCTCCTGCCAGCACAGGAGCGTCAAGACCGGTACCGCCTGTCAAAGCGAATTCATCAAACCCTAATTCGAGCGCATCTAAACCGCTTGCTGCGTCTTCTGAGGGGAACTTGGGGTCCAACCTGGATGCAAAAGCTGCTGCGGCCGCAGCTGCGCTCAAGAGGGCTGGGCAGGATGTTAAAGTTCCGTTTGTAAAGTCCAGCGCAGAAAAGTGAGTACTGTAATTAATCCGTCTAGTTTTTACGATTCATGACTAATACTCGCTGTCCAGACGAACGCAGGCAGAAACAAACTCCCAAATACAGGCTCTCAAAGCCCGGCATGAGAAGGGCCTCCTCACCAAAACCGAACAGGTGAGATAGCCGTCTTCAACGTCATCATGCCATACAACGCCCCATCAGCTTATTCTTGAATTTTCTTGTCCGTGCTCTTCTATGTCCAGGTGAAATATGCGGAACTGGTCGGTCAGCAAGAGGCCACTCGGCGGACAGGAGGCAAAAGCAAAAATAAGGACAAGGACTGTGTCATTGCATAGAATAAATTGCGAAGAAGGACGGCATTGTCCTTATAGCATTATTGTATCAGTGTATTGTATGTACAAAGGTTATATATTTCCCCAACAAACGTTTTTAGACGTTCTTTTCCCCTTCTATCGGCCACTCAACTGGCTTCACACTTTGTTCCTTCTTTTTCTTGGATTTGAACTTTTCGGTAATCGCATTGGCACTTGTATCACTCATTTTCTCCTTTTTCAGAACCTTCCAACCCCCACTCCATCCTATCCACCCAGTTTCATGCGGTCCACGTAGGAGGAGTGCAAGCATGCCCACACCTAGGAAGGCAACAGCCGTTCCTGCAGTGGGATACCAGCCATGAGAATTGTAGATCTTGGTCATGATCGCCGTACCAGAAGTCTGGTTTATTGCAGTCAGATTTATGACCACCCCAATACCGCGATACAAGGAAAAGTAGACCTACCTGTCCAGCAAAAAGAGCCAACAGATTACATCCATTCAATCTCGCCCTCGCATTAGGATCAATCCCCGCCACTCTATATCCATTCCCAAGCTGATTCAATTGCTGTCCTACATCGTAAAATGCAATCGCAATGCACACTGCGCTGACGTTGACTTTAGCAGCTGTGAGACCGATAATCATGGAGATCAAGCAGACCCAGATCCCAACGAGTTGAGCCAGATAAGGATGGACCTGGTCGATGAGGTAGCCCCAAAGAGGGGAGAGCAGAGCAGCGATTAGGCCCAAGAGACCGAAAAGACCGATTTGGAGTGTGGAGTAGTGGTACGGTGAGTCAGAGAGGAGGAATGTAAGGGTTGTCCAGCTATGGTCACAAACAACATCAGCGAGTGCCCTCTCCAAACTGTCAAGAAAATAAGACGTACAAGCCTGCGAAAACCGCCGAAGTCGTGTAGGCTTGGAAGCAAGCTTGCGCGAGAGTCGGATATTTTGTGTACATTTTGGCCATCGACCAGAGCTAGATGCAATGTCAGACGAATTGCATATAATGATTCAAAGTAGCTTACCACCTGTGGATATGTGAGGCCAATCTTTTTATCCGGAGTATCAGGCAGACAGAGCCATAAGATTATAAGCATCGCTAGCAAGCAGGACCATTAGTTTGGTTAAAAATCATGCGAGAGTCCAAAACTTACATCCTTGTAAACCCACGGCCATCCAATAACTGTACCTCCAGCCAGCTAGACTTATGATACCAGCCAACGTTCGACCCACCACCAAGCCCACAATCAGGCCAGAAAGAGTCACACTCATCGCTGTTGCCCTTCTCTTGAGAGGGGCTAAATCGGCAGTCCAAGGGATGACGATCTGAGGAGTGATCGTGAAGAACCCTACCACAAAACTCAACCCTGAAAGCATGTTGACATTTTTTGAGAGAGCAAGTCCGATGGAGAGACAAGTTGTAAAGAACATTAGAATCAGGACAAGCTGGCGTCGCCGGACAAGGTCGCCTAGAGGGGAAATGAAGAGGATGCCACAGCCGTAGCCACCTTGGGCGAGAATGGGTATACGCGAGACGACGTCGTGAGATACGTCAAAAGAATCGGCAACGGCAACCAACATGGGTTGGATGTAGTACAAATTCATGACGGATACAGTCTGTTTCGGGAGTCAGATTTGACATAAAAGGATAAAGGCTAAGAGATAAAACACGTACAGCTGCAAAAGCAAAGAGCAAATTGAGTTTCCAAGTGAATACAAACTCTTCGCTCACTTTTTTACTAGGATCATGCCGTCGACCAGGAGGAATAGGTAGAAACCCAAAGTCAAACTTGCGGATATGTTGGTGATCAAATTCATACCGGAGAGATCCCCTGGGCAGGAAGGCTGTCAGCCGACTGTGCTTCGGTTCTCCTAGACCTGCGGTGATTGAAGGATATTCCGACAGGGTAGATGGGGTCACGTCCGTCGAGAGCTCTTTTCTGGGTGTAGACGGAAGGGTCTCGGTGGTGTTTGCTGACATGTTGAAGTCTTTGATTACCGACAGCTTCTACTGATGGAGTGACCAAAGCTCTCTCTGACTTGCTCCGACGAAACAGTCGCCCCGATGTGAGATGACGAGGAAACTTGGCACTGCTGTCTATATGGGCCAGTAGACTGTCTATATGGGGATTGGGGTTGCCGGAACTATGGCGAAGTGTCTGTAATTTGCCTTTTGCAGTTCCTATACCATTCTGGATAGAAGATGAATGAACAACAGATGCTTTGTAATAGCCAATTTATTATTGAGCACGGAATTTCCAATGTGGATCCGATTAAAAAAAATCGCTGTTCCAGGTTGTGAGGATATGCGATATAATCTTATCTCCGTTTTGCCGGGGTATCCACCACGGTTTGGCCGGCAACTTTTCCCGCGTTTCGGGCAGTTTTTTCAAACGCGTAAGATGAAACTCGCCGAGACTTGTCGCGGCGGAATCAATTTTGTATGACGAGTTTCTGAAAAAGCAGCAGCCAGCGCAAAAAAGGCTGTCGGCGAAGTCCTAATAAGTGTCTTCTTCCGGCCACGCAGGATTGAGGAATGGGTCTTGTCTATTCCTCTGCCTTGTACGTCTTTACTCTCGGTCCCTTGCTCAATTCTGTATCAGAGATACACACCGCCACGATCGGTTGCCATGTTCAGATGGAGGTATTGTATAGGAAAGCGGATGATGGACTATGGGGCTGAAGGAGGCCTTTGCGGAGAGACGATACAGGTAGACGCCGTCTTTGGCCTTTGGTGAGGGATGTCTACATGGAACTGATATGTTTCAAAACAACCATGCACTAACTCCTAGGTTTCAAAACCAATGTAAATGTATCCGGAATTTCGTACTGCGACGCCCACTTCTTCACCACACATCTCGCTTCTTGACTACTGCTGCCCCATAGTAGTGCCACTTCTCCACACTTCCCAAGTCACACGCACGGACCACCGCGATCATCACTCTGGCAAAGGCCGCCCCACATCAGACGTGTCTAAATCTAAATCTAAATCTGTAAATCGCTACGACAGTTCTCGAAATCACTTTTCAGACACTCACGCAGCTGGGCCCACAATCGCAGAATCATCCACAAAAGCCGGATCGCACTCCGCCAAAAGATCGGGCAGGGGTCTCCCAGCTGTCTTTGTGGAGAACAAACATGGCAAAACGAGTCATACTAAATACCTTATGACCCGGAAGATGAGAGTTATAGAGAAAGCAGGAAATTGGGTGCAAGATGTCGAGCAAAAGAAGAGCAAAGATAGAATGGTGAGGCCGTGTGAAGATGAACATCTGAGTGCAAATGCACCACGTGCCCGACCTTCTTGTAAGACATTGACACTGTACAAGCTACTACAGCTAACCGAACACTTATAGGGATTATCTCAACAGAAGTCATGGATTCTCTTGTTGAAGAATTAAACCCAAAACAAAAGCAAGTGCTTTCGTTACCTACAACAGCAAGTATCATTTCTGCCAACGAACGACGGAGATATGTAATAGAATCGGACGATGAAGATGATCGGGAAAAAACGAGTGGAAGTGAAGGAGAAGCAAGATCAAATCCGGCTGCACACTTTAGGTACTCTAGCATGAGTTTCATGGCATCTCCCCAGAAAAAGGAAAAACGGCAATCTAAAGGCCATCCTGCACCGTCGAGCCCTATGGCTACTTTCCCCCCTCCTTTCCCATTCCCCTCCGAAAAACTTCACCAGCTGTCAATGGTCGCACGGGTCGAAACATCCGTAATACCACCTCAGCCATTCCTTCAACAGAGTAAACCGAAGATATCCATACTTTCAATTGCCGACATCATCAATAGACACAAAGGAGCTGTAGACGATGCTGAAAATGCCGTCAAGGAAAGAGCAAGACAGGAGATGGGTATACCCCCTACAGAGGTTGTCAAAGCTAGTCCGTCAAGGCCTAAAGCTATCTATGTTTCCCCGATCCAGACACCCAACAGGATGGTATTGGGTCGTGAATCGACGGAAAGTGGTACCTCTGCACTAATGGAATTAGACAAGAAACTTACATTGCTAGGTTTGCCCCCACTGTCCCCAGCCATTCCTACGCCACGTCCCAATTCCTTCCCACGAAGTAAGCTTTCTATGGATCGACAAAAAGAACCCTCCCCTCCTTACTCTTCTCCAGCTACGCAAAACGTGGCCCAACCTATGACCATTGCTAGACCCAGCTCTGGCAGTCCAAGCCTCAGCGATGATAACTTCCTTGAACGCGCCCGCGTGGATCAAGCCCTTCTCGATCAACTTCTTGATCGTGACTCTATGACATCCCTACAATCTCAAGCATCCGATACTAAACACCCTAAATACCGTCCTTCCTTTCGTGCATCTATCCCTTCCAATACGCCTAAACTCTCCAAGCGTTTAAGCTTCCCTATCACACCCAGTTCTTCTAATGCTCACATTAATGAAGATGAAAAACATGAACATGCAAAATATCTTCGTGCACCTCACCTCAATCGAACCGTCATCATCCCGCGAAACCCACCCGAAGGTCCACTACGTGTATCTTATGCTGAAGTCGGGCACCCTAAAGGTCACCCCGTCCTTTTTTTTCTCGGACTTGGGTGCGTGCGTTATCTCATCGCTCTATTTGATGACATTGCTCGAGCATTCAACCTTCGTCTTATCTGCATCGACCGCTGGGGCCTAGGCAAGACAGATCAGGTGCCACAAGATCAGAGAGATGTAAAGGAGTGGGCAAAAATAGTGAGAAAGGTTCTGGATGGGATGGGGGTGGATAAAGTGCAGGTGGTCGCTCATAGTGCAGGGGCACCATATGCCCTGGCTAGTGTGATGGAGATGAATGAAAGAGTGAGAGGAAAGGTTCATCTGCTGGCACCATGGGTGAACGCTGATATCGATAGGGGTGAGTAATAATCTCAGTATTTGAGGTCAAACGTGTTGAGGCTGATGGATCATCACAGGATACAGATGGCTCAGATGGGTTCCTGGAGGTGTGATCAAATCAGCTACCGCTGCCGAATGGAAACTGCAATCGTACCTTCTTGGGAAACCTCCACCACTCACATACAAACCTATGGAACATGATGCACATGCCCCAATATATCATACCCGTACTCCATCTCGAAATTCCAAGCGAGCATACACACCTGTGCA
Source organism: Cryptococcus deneoformans B-3501A (assembly GCF_000149385.1). Taxonomy (NCBI): domain Eukaryota; kingdom Fungi; phylum Basidiomycota; class Tremellomycetes; order Tremellales; family Cryptococcaceae; genus Cryptococcus; species Cryptococcus deneoformans. The sequence continues at coordinate 456,556 of NC_009178.1, forward strand.
TGAGAGTGATGAAGGGTCAATATCCAAAGGAAGGGTTGATGGAGTGACATCGATCAAGGGAGCGAGCTTGGTCAGAAAAGTGTCCAAGGTTTTTGGGCCTCGATCGATGGATATCCTCCCGGGTCAAGATGGCTCCATTAGACACCGCCGTTCAAAGGATACCCGTCCCCTCAAAAACCTGAGCACCCACTCTGAAAATATCGTCACTACATCCCCCATTGGTACCAAGCCCGCTCGTGCTTCTCCATTACCCGGCTCGTCGCAGCCTTCCCCATTACCAGACGAAGCCAACGATTTTGATTTTGGTTTCGACGACAAGGTCGGCTTTGGTCTAGGTGAAGGTTTTGATGCCATGTCGATGTGTATGCCACCCCCACCTTCAATCAAATTCAGATCCTCTTACTCTTCGTTTCGCCCCACTGCTTCACTTTCCCCGACACCTTCCGAGCCAGATCAACCCAAAGCTCCAACGGGATCGTCTTTTATGCTCGTCCTCATGCAGGCGTCGCATGCAGAATGCGAGCCTGGAACGACATCAGACTTGCTCTCTATCATTCTCAACAAGAACAATGTCAGCACTCAAAACATTGTAGATTACACCCAAATAACTCATCCTCTCAAGGTTTGGTGGGGTAAAGAAGATGACAGGATATCGGAGAGGAGTATGAGATGGTTGGAAAGGTGCATGAACGATGTTGAGCTGAAAGCTGTGGAAAACGAGGGACATGGGTTGCTGAGTAGTGTCAGAGTGATGTGGGAGGTATTTGAAAGCCTTGGGGGAGAGGCTAGAAAGTGGGGGAGAGTTTCGGGCCAAGAAGCTTTCGGAATTGATAACGTTTCATAAAGAACAGTCAAGCCGGCGGACAATCCAGCTTTTGACATGGAATCATAATTCCCCCCGTCATAGTACTCTGGCTGGTCTTTTGCCATGAGAGAATCGACTCAGCGTTCGGTATCAACAGAGTCATCCACAAACCACCCACACGCACTCGTCTGACGGTCGGGCATGATACAAGTTGGATACGCCTGTTCGTACCGACTCAGAGGTATTGGTCGACGCGGATAGTAAAAAAACGAGGTGCTTGTCCAATATTGCTTTCTTCGAGGTCGTCATCCATCCTCGACTAACAATGAAATAGGAACAGGGTCATGGTTGAGCAGTCGCTGCCCATTCCCGTACCTTGCTGTAGACATGGTTCAGTTCTGAAATGCGCGCAAGGCGAGCCAAGGGGCTGGCGGCTAAATACGTAGCGTAGTCCTGCCAAGTGGATCTTGTATCTCCATTCGCTTGGCTGGGAATTCTTCATCGGATTCGGTCAAGAATCCGAAGGAAAGCGGAATGAACCTTTGAATCACCCCGAAATCACGTTTTCAAAATAGAGAAAACGCCTTAAAATAGCCGGAAAAAGGCACTCTTGAATGCATTTATGGCCTTCCTGGTGTTCTCAGCCGCTCGCTGCTGTTCATTCGTTCCTCTGGTTGCTCTTCCCCCCTTTTCAAATAGCCCTCATTTATGTGCAGTTGTCTGCTGCATGGTCTCCATGCCGCAGCATGTAGCTCCTCAAGATGCTCGTTTACCCCCGACAGGGAAGAGGATGGGGGCACAAAGGGGCACCCCCTAAGTGCGGTAGTTGCAATCATCTAGACGAGGGTGCTCAAAAAATAGACCCTAGAAAGGGCCAGAATCGGCAATGGCCAACTAATTGCCGCGCCAATAAATATGTGTTACTTGTACAGTTATCTATCTTTTTATGCTTAATCTTATCACGAATCGCGGAGAAAATGTTTGTGGTCACGCCGTTGCGTTGCAATCTGCCTTCCGCACCATCATGCAAAGCACGGTACTTTTTTTTTCTGGCTTCGATTGCAATCCTCTGGACAAGGCAGAAGGGAATATCATTTCATGGTTCCATTTACTACTATTAACTATCGAGACAGGTATTTGATGTGCATGATGGTCAAACTAATTTGGTTGTTAAAAAGGGAGGCGCTGTCGACAACCATTGTCGAGTCTAATGCATGATGCAGTCAAAAAAATAATGCTGTAAAATGCGCATGTACTGGTACAGTGATCGATTCATTATTAAGGTTCATCTCTTTCAAATCTCAGGAAGGACACATGCACACCTACCATATATCATACTTGGCAATCCCTGCAATTCGGTAATCGACAAATGAGCCGTAAGTCATTCAGGGAGGAGGTAGTAATCGAACATACAACATTAGGGCGGAAAAAGTCCTGTCTTTACGTTAATATATTCCTCGTGCCGCCGGGATGGAACAGGGGCCGCTGCATTATTCTGCACTAAATAGACCCAGAATTTCGATCTTTGTGCGGCCTTTGGACGTTGTCTGGCTGTAACACCGGCCTCAATATGAAGTCTTGGACTGCAAGAGGTCCATGAAGGACATGATGAAAAACTGGAGGTATCGATCACTATTTTTTGGCATCTAATCCGTAATCGGTTTTGTGTGTGCGCATTGGTCGGGAGAGGGAAGGGCAAAGAGGTGCATAATAGACAACAGACGACGGATGGCCTTGGCGCAGACTCGCACAGACGAACAGAGACGGATGTATTCGGAATCTTATTTCTAGGCATGTCTCGCTCTCCGCCGTGGTCGTCTGTGGTTCTTCGTAGTCCTTGTTTGCTCGCTGTTCGTCTCATCTTCTTGCCCTTTCCACTAGTTCGCTTGCTAGACTGATAATCGGAAAGCGGATGGAACTGGCAAGTAAATGGTAACCCATGGCCAAAAGTGACGGATATATTGGCAAAAAAATGAAACGACGAGCAATGCTACGTAATCTGTTGATGAATGATGAATGAATAAAAATAAAAGCATTCGGTGGAAATCAAGTGCGTGAGTGGAGCTGTCATGTGTGCTTTGCCCTTTGTGATTATTCCACATCCTTCGCATTCAAGCAATGGAAGCGTGCTGGCTCTTGCGGTAAGATATGCAAGGATTCCTTCATCATGCTGCATTCTGGGGGTATGGGGCTTACCTCCTTCGATCAGCCTCATCCATTTCTCCCCATCTTTCGTTCTTTTTCCTCCTTGCGTGTTCCCGATTTCTCGAATTTCCATTTGGCAAGGGTGTATTTTTTGCCGAGCCGACGATTTCAAATACTTGCCGCCTGCCCTTGGACACGCTAACATAAACGACCCTGATTTAAGTGGGGACTCGTGACGTCACCCAGTCTGCGGCTATGTTGTGGCCCCTTTAAAGGACCCTAGAGCCCCGCGCTTTGAGAGGGTCATCCGATAATGTTTTATCTCGTTATCCGTTCCTTCTCTGGCAGTTCATCAGAGAATGCATGCAGCGGCATAAGAGCCGCTCTCTCCTTGCCACCCAGTATGCTGACCTGCGCCCACAGGAACATGACAAGCTTACCGGCCCACCCGCCTGGCCATCGCTATATAAAAGCTTTTTCATCCCCCTCCCCCTCGTGTATTCGATTTCCCCATTTGTTTGGTCGTTTATTTATCCCAAGGTGATCCATAGTTGATTTTTAGCCAACACCACCAATTACCTTTGACTTTCTCCCATCCTCATTCGACCAACAATCATCTATCGTCCGCCATGTCCGACGGCGAGCGCATCACCCAAGCCTCTTCAGGCCATGGATACAAGCAGAAATCCAGGTATCCTCTCACGGCAGCTATGACTGAGGGCAAGCCTGTCACACAACATGTTGAAGGCGGGGCTAGTGAGAAGCCTGGAATCCCTCGTACCTCAAGCGACGATGCCTCTAGCGAGGGGCACCCCAAGAAGGCTACTGGGAACGCCTTGGGCCGCAAAGAGTCTCACAAAGTCGATCTCATTTCCAACACCAACGCCAAGCTGGCCAATCCTTTGGGTGACCTTACGGACGAAGAGGTCATGGACAATGCTGCTGCCTTTGCCGCCGCGAACAACCTTCCTGTGGAAGTTTTCCGCAAGGGTGGTCTTGTGGCCAAACGACCGAACGGTTTCGAGAAGATGTCAATTCTTACTGAGAAGGACAAGGAAAGGCTCAGACGCGAGATCACTCACCCATACTCTCAAACCAAAACCTTGTACAACCTTGTCATCGCTTGTTCAGTCGCTGCGGCTGTCCAAGGTATGGATGAATCAGTCATTTCAGGTGCTCAGCTCTTCTACCCTGAGCAATTTGGTATTGGTGCTATCAATCCTGACCCCAGATATGCACACAACCACGAGTGAGTCTATC
>NC_009178.1:465765-515765 GCF_000149385.1 Cryptococcus deneoformans B-3501A
TCATCTACCAAGATGCTCCATAGAATAAATCTGCACCAGCTGCATGAACAGAAACAGGTTATCGACGCATGATGCGCGAGAACAGAAGGTCGGTGCAGGAATTGTAGCGGTGAGTGGACATCTTACGTAACCAGCTCTTCAGGCGCACCTTCGGGCAGGACAAGAGAAAGGAGCGAGGGCAGACGGAAAGGTAAGCAAACGGAGGGAGTTCTCGACGTGATCGGCTAAACGAAAGAGATAACAGACGTCCTTTGGCTTTACCTTCGACATTCACTTACCAGTTGAGCGATTTGAAGTGATACGGACACTTGCAACTCCAATATCGCTGTTCATCACCCACAAATGTCAAGCGGAGGACACACCAACGCAGCGGGACCGTCTCGACAACATTCACTCACCGCCGAGTCCCGCTCGCTCACCACAGCACGTCAAAAGGAGAAGGCTCCTCAGCTGGAGGACGTAGTCTTGGAGGAAGGGCTTTTTGAACAGGTGGGGTCATTTCTTCTAAACTTGAAGTAACACTCATGCATCTCGTATCCAGGAGATTGACCTTCTTATTGGCCAATATCTTGAAGCTCGGGGTGCATCTAAAGCTGCCAGGATATGGGATGAACAGATTCTGGGGAGAAGCGCCAATGGGTCCACAAGAAAGGAGCATATAGAGGATGTGGAGAGAGCCATATTAGGTGCGTCGGTCTGATCTGCATGAGTAATTCAATCTGAAGGCGCATTGCGCAGATGGCGATTGGGGGTCGATTGAAAACCTGGTCGCTCGACCTGGATTGTTAAGAATCCAAACACAGAAAGCATTCCTGTATCTTGTTTACCGACAGCAGTTTCTTGAACATGTTGAGAACCGTGCGTGACCATTTCTTGTTCTTCAGCCTTCGCAAACCTTTATTTTCCACAATAGGTGAATCACAAAAGGCCTTCAATCTGCTTCAAAAACGGCTGAAAGCCCTGGAACACTATCAACCAGTTCCATACGACTTTTATTCGCTATCCTATCTTACATCAGCATCGACCGTCCATGACGCCCCTACTTTTCGAGATTGGGCGGGTGTTGGGCCTGAACGGGATAGACTGGTAGGAGTTTGGAAGGAATTGATGGACGCGGAGCGTGGTGGAGGCGGTATGTCCTTCCTAGATTTGTTGGCAGATCTCCATGTTGATCACTGAATACAGTGGACGAAAGGCGATACATACCGCCCGATCGGCTGAAAACGCTTCTAAAGCAAGCGGCGGCTTGGCAGGTGGGACGAGTAGGAAAGAAAAGGGACGATATCGTCAAGATACCTACGTGAGCTTCCGTAAATTCCTATTATAGCATGGTATCTGATTTCATTGTGGAAAGGCTATTACAAGACTATCGACCTTTAGAACTACCTAGCAAGCTGTTGCGTTTGGTAGAGGGGCACTTGGCGAATGTTAAATGTGTAGAACTGATAGGCTCAACCGCTCAACATGTAGTCAGTGGCTCAAGGTAAGTTTCCATACTAGGATTTACGGTAGCGGACTTTCTTTCTCATGGTATTTAGTGATTGCACTCTTCGAGTAGTCTCGACTGAAGACGGCAGTCTCAGCCATATCCTTTCAGGTCACTCATCCAGGGTGTGGAGTTGCGCTTCTTCTCCGTCAGGAGAGATGATTGCTAGTTCGTCTGGCGATGGTACAATCCGGCTGTGGTCTGCGTCCAAGGGTGACTGTCTGGGAGTTTTGGTAGGCGATGGCGGAGATGTGTATAATGTCAGGTGGAGACCTAATCGAGAAGTACGTAAAAGCAGACGCTTCACATTGAAGGGCTATAATGGCTGATATCAGCTACAGGACCAGGTGGTATCCGCATCTTATGATCGAATTTTGCGATCATGGGATATTGAAACTGGCAAACAACTACGTACGTTCTCGGGTCACAGCCAGAGTACATTGGCTATCGCGTATGATTCCACGGGAAACACCATTGCGTCTGGGTGCGTGACCTTGTATCCTTGTGAATCTGTAAAGTAGCTAACATCTTCGTTAGTTCCAAAGATAAGCATGTCCGACTTTGGGATGCTGTGGGTGGGGTTTGCACCAACACGATGACGGATTGTCTGGGCGAGATCTCTTCGGTAGAGTTCGACAATGAAGGAAAGTACCTCTTGGTGGGATGCAAGGACAATTCCAACCGGCTGTGGGATTTAAGAATGGTGAGCGTTAGCAATAAATCCAAATGGACACTGCTGATATCTTTACCAGCAACGCAGCGTGTACCGTTACACAGGACATCAAAATACTTCAAAGAACCTCGTGCGTTGCAGTTTCGCCTGTTCCACGTCCCTTGTGATCAGTGGCTCGGAAGATGGTTCGGTCTACATATGGGATCGAGAAGGCAACTCGAACGACCGTCGATCCAACAGTCTCGTCCCCTCAACGCGCGACAACGAACTCCTCGCTCCTGAGCGCAAAGGCTCCGGAGGTGATCTCACAGATTTCAATATTCATCCTTCATCTCCGGCTTATTATCCTCCACGAGAAGGTGTCCGCAACCGGAATAGTTTTGCAAGACGTGGCGAAATCACAGTGCGCCCATCAAAGGTGCTAGTGGGGCACGGGGAAGGTGCAGTGTTTGAGGTTAGATGGAAAGAAGGCAAGATGGTCAGTGCAGGCGAAGATGGGTCCGTAGGTGTCTGGGGCGTAGAGACAAATTAAGAAAAAGATTGACTACGGTACCGACTGGCTAGTCATCGAACTATGAATTATGAGCTCATGCTGCACCTTGGAGATTCTTATTCACTGATTCAAGCACACATGCGCTACCAGTCAGGATATACAGAAGGCAAAGCCGTGGCGTATAATGTGATATCAATCTTCTCTGACATGCCCAAGCCTGGGGACTGGCGAGATCATCAATAATGAGAAATTGAGAAACAGATCGACCATCGTATTGATCAGGTGGAGAGATCATCGAAGATACCGTAAACGAAATGGTAACCGTAACATGGGCAACTGAGTCGATGTGTCAAGTGCACAGGCCTCATCGCATCGCACAGCCTAGGATATGTAATCTTTGTCACCGGCTAGTGAACTGGCCCAAGCGTCCCCAACACAGCTTAAGACAGCGCATTTTGAGCACAACGAAAGCGAAGCGGAAGTAACTGCTTCCTCCACCATGCACCAACAGCCATTTCCTCATCATGTTATTTTATGCCTCGAGCGCGAAGGGCGCTTGGGTCAGGGACAACCCTGCTAGTGCCGCCCTGGGTGACCGTCCGCTCCTAACCGCGATTTCGGGACCCGTGGGGTTTTTCCCTGGCCCGGACAGAGCGAGATCATATAAATTACTCTTTTTTGTCCTGCATTCCTGCGACGCGTCTGGTTATAGGCTTTCAGATGCACGCGTCTCTCCATCACCTTCTTTTTCCACCTTGATTCATTTTCCACTTTGCTTTGTTGAGTCTCGTTTCCTTGCCCCTTCCATCCTTCATCGATAAGCTACCCTCTTTCCGGGTCTGCATCCACTCTGTGCGCAGGTCGCCAATCACCAGTCGCCAGTCGCCTGTTTCCTCTCATCTGCCAACATCTCTTTGATCGCGCTTGCCTAAATTGAAGTGAAGGTCTGTGCGCAGTGACTTGTGAGTGATGAATGATCTTATTATTCCTGATTCTGATCGGAAGGAAGACGTGAGCTGATAATAACTTGTCATATTGTTTATAATTTGTAGCCATCCATCCATCTCCTTGGTGACTTCTGCGACAATTATTTGATTCCTATCAGGACAAATAAAGCAGCTTTCCAAAAGGAAATTGAGCAACCCAAATCGAAGTGGGAGATCCAAGGATCAGCAGCGGCCAAGAACAAAGGACTTTTTATATTCACAATTGTCCCTGTACTTGTTTGATTGTTTCGTCTGGTGACAATCATCTTTGCCATCCATCTTCGACTTCCGACGAGACCTTTCCGAGCACTGGTATACATCTTCGACTCCTGTGGCTTTATCTCGCACTTCCCTTCAACTCGCAGACAGTTCTTTAACATTCAAGTACCTTATAACACAGGCCTGCGGTCTGTCAGCGCACCAGCCTTCACCATCCACATCTAGATCACCTCGCAATTTTGTCTCCATCCCTTTCCAAGGTCACACTCTAGCTGCCATTCACCGGCCGTGTCATTCCGGACCATTCTTTCGAAACTTTTATCTATTCTATCTAGCAGATAGCCAACAGAAGTTGTTTCCGCAATAACAAACCAAATATACACTGTTTATTTTCCCTCCTTTCATCCGGCATACTCCTGTCTACCATCTACTATCCTTCAAGTAATTCGTCTACTGCCTGTCTATCTACACCTTTCGACTCAACTCATCAAACTATTACATACTCATGTCTCTGCTTACCCCTAGCAGGCCTGAAGACTCTGAGCGTACCTCAGTCGTTCTCTCCTCTGTTACGTGCTCAACATGTGCAGCACACATTGCTTTTTCGTCTCTTGGCGACCATGTTTGTGAGAGCCTTCCGGTTCCAGGGGCTCCTTCTCGTCCCGCCCAATTATCCACCCTTCAATCATCTTCATCACAGTCGCAATATAGACCGTCGAGGCAGGAACCACCGCCAGTTTCTATACGACCCCCATTCGCTGGCCCTTCTAGCGCACATCCTTCGCCTACAGAATTTGCGCCTCCCCGTCGACCGTCATCCCACAGTCTTACCCCGCCTAGCCGCTCCCCAAATAATTACACATTAGGCTTTTCTCCACAGCTGAAAACAAATTCTCCTACCAACCCCTTCTTTCCTAACTCCGCGGGATCGTACAGTTCGAGTGCGTCGATGGAAAGCATGCAAATGCCAGATACTACTAGTGGAGGGGAGTCTGGGATGGCAGGTGTAGGAAGAAGAGCTTTTGCCGCGGCTGCTTGGGGCGTACGTGCAGGCGTTGCGTTAGCCGCCTCTGCCAGGCAGCAAGCAGCGCTTCAACAAGCAGCTGCCTCTTCTCAACCGCCTTCTCAGCCTGCCTCCTTGCAGAAGCCACCACAGAATCGACCAGAGTTACACCACTCGCACACCGCTCCTTTTCAAACCTCTCCTCCAACTCGTTCTCTCACCCCAAATTCGTCTCCTCAAAGATCACAATCTGCGATGAGTCAGCGTTCTGCCTCTGACACCCAGTCTATTCGTAAACAATCTACATCTTCTACATCCAGTAGCAGAATGGGAGATAGTCTAGCAGAAATGCTGACCGGCTCCGTTAAGCCCAGCACTAAGCGGAATTTCTTCGAAAAGATCAAGGAGCTAGACCGAAGCAACAGTCTGATGAGCCGTAGTACAAACAGCACGGCCAATTCGGGTGACAGAAAATTGGTGTCTAGCCCCATTGGTACGACATTTGAATTGGATGATGATTATGAAGATCAGCCGTCGGCTCTACCTTGGGCGTCTCCCGAAATGGACCAGATGTCCCGCTTACATATCGATGCCAAAGTTTCCCCTGCTGTCTCGCGGGCGCATCAGCGAAATCCTACTGCCAGCAGCGAAATTTCGACCAACTCATCCATGTCTTCAAAATCCGGGAGATATGGAGGCAACAGCGGTCCCGAAAGCGAGGAAGTCGTCACTCCCAACCAAAGTTTTGAGGGCATGACAGACCGAATCGACGGAACTTTCAAAATAGATATCTTGCAGCAGATTGAAGAGGATGAAAATGAGGGAAGAGAAGTGTTTGGCTCATCTTTGGAGAGGAAACACGTCGAAGAAAAGGGCCGAGAAAACCGCCTGCCCCCTTCGGACTCGGCGTCTATGCCCACTTCCCGTATACTTGCCATTGCTGAACAAAGTATCCCTGCCAATAATTCTTCTCAAAACTTTACACATCGCCGATTATCCAGCGAGAAGTCCTCCAACTACTCCCAACATTCAGCGAGTGCCATTGCTTCTGTGCGTCGTAAGAAAACTTGTCAAAAATGTGGCACCGTGGTTGGTGGACCTAAACGATTTGTTGAGCGCGATGGTGTGGTCCTTTGCGAGCAAGATTGGAAAAAGCTCTATCTGCCTTCTTGCCGAAAGTGTAAACTTCCTATCGAGAAGTCTGCAGTATCAAGTTCAGACGGTCAATTGAAAGGCAAATGGCATAGAGCGTGCTTCACCTGCACAAAGTGTGACAGGCCATTTGAAGGCGATGACTTCTACGTGTTGGGAGGAAAACCTTGGTGTCAATACCATTACCATGAGGAAAAGTGAGTACTCGAATTGCCTGCTATAGATGGTGTGATTCTGACAAATGGCAGTGGTACTCTTTGCTCGTTACATTCATGCCGACAACCAATCGAGGGTGCTTGTATTGTTTTGGCGGGACGTAGCCCTCAGCGGTATCATCCTGGACACTTCAAATGCGACCATCGAGGTGGTGCATCTGGTGCTCAAACGTGTCGAGAGTCGATGGATGAATATTATGAAGTTGACGGGAACCGTTATTGTGAAAGACACGTAGGCGAGGCTGTACGCCAGGGGGGAAGAAACGGTGCTATAAAAGCTGAGAAGAGGTGGACCAGATTGATCGACCTGCCTGCTGCATAGATCCAAGGCTGCGTAGGAACGTTGTTGAAATGGTTGTATTACGGATTATCAATCCTTATGTCTTTCTACTTCTATATTTGGGATTTTTTAGACTTCCTATTTACACTTCTACAATATATTGATTCCCATAAGGCTTTTAATGTGATGTTTCTTTTTGGTTTTACTGTTGCTGTTTTTATGGAGTAGATTTATAGTTGCATGTCAGAATGTTGCTTGTTAATTTGCTTGGCCGGAAAGGAAATTGATACTGATAAACAACAACAAACACCAAGTACACCGACAAAACTTGAGCAAACGCGTCGCGTCGCGCTCTAAACGACTTTACCAGTTGACTGGACTTTGCGTCCCTGACCATCGACAATTATATCAAGGATGAATCGTTACGTTCGTTCTACTACGAATTATGATACGGTTCAACACCTTTCCGGAAGATGACACCATCATCCTCACCCGGTATTGAACCCATATCTCCTCCTCCAACTGCTTTATCATCTTCTTCACGACAGAACTACAATATACCCCGGAGAAATCCACTTCCCAATCCATCAACAGGCAAACAACTCCCAAAACTCTATCGGGAGCAGTCGAAAAGCGGACGGCTGAAAGACAAAAAGCAGCAAAGCAGAAAGGAAGAAAATCTTAAAAAGCGGAAAGCAGAATTTTTCAGCAACCGAAGGGAGAAGAAACCAAGAAGTGAGGTCATCGACGGGAATGTTGAAGAGGCTGAGAGCTGCGAGCAGGAAGTGGAGCCGAGGGCAAGGGTCACGGAAAGGATGCTGAAGACGCTTGGTAGACAAGGGAATCCTATAACAAACTCAGACATGCCCAGTCGGTTAGTGAAGTCCCGTTCATTCTAGTCTTTGTTTAGGATTAACTGACTGTATGACATGTGTCTCTCCAGAACCGATCATGTGGTTTCTTGTACCACTGGACACCAAAGGGGCGAGCAGAGAGGGCAAAATGTCACATGGACTTATGCTCAAGTACGAACCGACCAACTTCAAAAACAAGCTAGAGAAAAGGTATGTCGAGTCATACGCTATGATATTACACAACAGCTACTGCTAAGCGACAGTGAGAGCAGAAAACCGGTATTTTCAAGGGCTGTTTGTTTTATTTCAATGGTTCAACCGGTCCGAAACTGTCCAATATACAGCTTCGCAATCTGATTTCAGAGAATGGAGGTCGTTTCACGTATGTCTTCTACAGCTTCTTCATGAATCGTGTGCTTATTCACTAATTGAAATCAACTTGACCTTTATTTAGTACTATCCAGACGTCTGCATGTACCCATGTAATAGCCAACAATGGCCTATCAGGGGGAAAAACACAAAAACACCTTGATATGCAAGGTGGAAGAGGCTCAGCGAGGCAGGTCAAAGTAGTTAAAATAGAGTGTAAGTAGGTGTAAATGACACGGAGTTGAACAACGTTGATGTTGGATCAGGGATACTGGATTCTGTAAAGAAAGGGGTGAAGCTTTCTGAAGCTGGCTATGGGGTGGTAGAGAATCCTGTAAGTATAAATCTTCACGTCAAAGGTTCGTATGTAGCTTATTGTCTGCACAGTTGCAGCCGACGCTCTTCTCAACTTTGGGATTAAAGCCCAAGTCTTTTCTGTCAAATTCATAGCAACTCGCTTCAGTCATTCCAGCAGCCTGCTAAGCCTTCCTATATTGTGTATCAAGCCATGTGATACGGCTATGCCATGCAAAGCAATACCTTCCAACAAGCTTTGTCAGATCAAGGATGGTAAACATACATGCAAATGGATCCCCTGGCCCTTCAACCCAAAACTACATAGCGCACAGCGCTTAGTCATCCTCGTCCTCAGACTCTTCTTGCACTTTCCTCCTCTTCCCTGCCCTATCTTCAGGTTCTTTCCGTCTGTCATCCTCTTCCTCATCCTTATCATTGAAGTTATACTCCTGCTCTTCGTCGTCTTCTTCAGCTCCTTCGGGGTCATATCCAGCTCCTCCTGCCTGGCCATGGGTAAGAGGATCAGGGCCTCGGGGCGCACTACAGTTTGTATGAGTATGCAATACCAATCTATAGATGCACAGTTACTTACCGTTGTTTAGGAGGCTGTTGTTGTCGAACCTCCTCACATGCGTCGACCCAACTGACAACTTGTTAAGCATTTTCATATACAAATCGGACGTCATTCAACTTACTCGCAGTAAACATCAACGGCTGCTGAAAGGTCTGTTATGTTTACGGTATGTCAGCAGATGTGTGGGTGTTGTTATTCATGCAAACCCACTATTTATAGGTGTACTATATTTCTGTCCGCAAACTTTACAATGCAAGTGACCGAACATGGTGGCTTTGTCACTGGGAATCGGACAATCCAGTTAGGGATGCCCATAGTCGAATGGCCGAAATTTACATACAGCTTTACATTGACAGCTTTGTCGTGGTTACAAAACAGGCATTTAAAAACACTCGCTGCATAAGTGACTGTCAGCAACGATATGTAGCCATATCGGCATACGCACATAGTGGTTCTGCCTTCTTTTTCGCAACTGGCTTCTTGGCGGCCTTTCTTTTACCCATTTTGTCTGTGTTAAAAAGGATGTAAGGAAGAGCTTGTTCGTATATATAGACGAGACGGGTTCGTTGATAGTCGGCAGCGGCACGACTCGGAAGAAGGGCAAGAAGAGCTCATCTCAAGAAGCGGCGATGCGGAGATCGGGACAACTCCACGACCCGACGACCGAGGACGCGCGTTTGGTCATCGACAACTCGACAGATGTCATAAACCTATAACTGCATCTTTTCTACACTCATATCTTAGCCATCCTAGTACTCATCGAAGAACATGGAAGAGATCGGCATTGACCTCAAAATGGAGGTGAGGAAGAATCGTGAAGAGCCGGACAACATGGGGTACTGACTTTGACGTAGGATCCCTCCCTCCCAGCTCAAATCTCGGAGAAGCAAAATCTCCTCAACTCTCTGCCTAGTGGCAGTGAAGAACTCTACAGTACTTGGAAGAGGCTTGAAGCCCATCGAGAGTTTTTACAGCTCCAAGAGGTACGGCTGCTGTGTTGATTGTTGATTTGAACTGAGCTGATTAAGCAATGGCACAGGAGTACATTCGTGACGAGACCCAGAACCTGAGAAGAGAACTTTTGAGGGCACAGGAAGAAGTCAAGCGAATTCAATCTGTTCCATTGGTCATTGGCCAATTCCTCGAGCCCGTTGATGAACGACGAGCCATTGTTGGAAGTACAACTGGCTCCAATTATGTTGTCCGAATCCTTTCCACTCTGGATCGTGAACTTCTCAAACCATCTTCTTCTGTGGCTCTTCACCGCCACTCAAATGCTCTGGTAGATATTCTCCCACCAGAAGCAGATTCATCTATTGCGATGTTGGGAGCGGATGAAAAGCCGGACGTGAAGTACTCGGACATTGGTGGCCTGGATTCACAAAAGCAGGAAATCAGGGAGGCGGTCGAGTTGCCACTTGTACAACAAGACCTGTACAGGAAGATCGGAATAGATCCACCTAGAGGCGTGCTGCTCTATGGTCCTCCAGGTGCGTTGATCTCTGTCTAGAGTTCCAGTTGAAGGCTAAAACGTAATGATAAGGTACTGGTAAGACTATGCTTGTTAAGGCTGTTGCCAACGCAACCAAGGCCGCATTCATCCGTGTAGTTGGCTCCGAATTTGTGCAGAAGTATCTGGGTGAAGTGAGCGAATTTTTATCCACCTCTGAAAGCATGACTGACAAATGCGACAGGGTCCTCGTATGGTCCGAGACGTTTTTCGATTGGCCCGAGAAAACTCCCCATGCATCATCTTTATCGATGAAGTTGACGCCATTGCCACAAAGCGTTTCGATGCTCAAACCGGTTCGGATCGTGAAGTGCAGCGTATCTTGATCGAGCTACTTACCCAAATGGACGGGTTCGATCAACAAACCAACGTCAAGGTGAGTGCTGTTTATTTGGACATTCGCAATATCTGGGTTTATTAATTTTTGCATTAGGTCATTATGGCCACCAACCGAGCGGATACTCTTGACCCTGCGTTGCTTCGTCCTGGTCGTTTGGACAGGAAGATTGAGATGCCCAATCCCTCTAGACGTGAGAGGCGCTTGATTTTCCAGACCGTCACTTCTAAAATGAATCTGGGTCCCGACGTCGACCTTGAGGATTGTAAGTTCCTTAGTTATGCAGAGCTCGTGGATTTTACGGATTGCACTCTGACGCCATGACAGACGTGTCCCGACCGGACCTGCTCAGTTCTGCTCAAATTGCCTCCATCTGTCAAGCCGCCGGTCTCCAAGGTAAATCATTTAGTGCAGCATCAAGACAGGAGCTGACCTATGTTCAATGCCTTATAGCTGTGCGAAAGAACCGATATGTCATTTTGCCCATTGATTTTGAGGAAGCCTGGAAGGTGAGTGCAGAGTGCCACACTCGCGACTCCGCGTCGGCGCTTTGAAAAACGCCGCGTTCTTGCTTCATTTGTCGTCTTTCGAAATTCAAAGCTAACTCTTTTGTTTCTCTTTTCATCTTAGTCTGTCGTCAAGCGTAACGACGAGACTCACGAGTTTTGTAAGTCGTTCTTCTGAACACGTTGATGGACAGTGGCTGACTTGGGATTCCTTAATGTTCAACAGATCGGTAATTACTTTTTCGATACTTTCGATACGTAAGTCATGTGGTCAATTGTAATCATCAGCGCTGACCCCACTACTTAGTGTACAACTTTACATCGTATGCATTAGCAATGAATGCCAAACCCTTTCATAGGTATATGCTGCCTCTTCTCTTCTGTTTCCATTATTTCTTGCTTAGTGGCCTACATTTCGTCTTCACCCATATGTGGTGTAGGGGATCGGTGTCACTCGAGCATAGACCGATGCTTCTTTGAAGCTTCCGACGTTCATTTGCTATCTTTCCGAGGCGCAAGCCACTTCCACGGGAACGATACTTCACAGGCGCCGGATATCATTTTATCTCGGGAACTGTACAAGATCTCGACACCAAGGCAGGGCAGTCAGTTGGCGTAAGGCGAGTGGGTGTTTTGCCGTGTTGTCGAGCTGTTGTTTCATCCTTTCACATATTCCAAAGGTGCTTAACACTCTGCGAGCGATGATTACCAAAATCGTCTTGCTATTTTAGGAACACCGAGATTGTTGCTGGCGGCCTCCAAATGCTCAGGAGTGTCTTGCCCCCATTGTTACTCACCGGCGCGGAAAACTGAAGTAGCTGGTCTATGCAGTGGGTACATATTATTTTGTAATGACGTACTTCCATGTATTTTTTTTTCTTGCGAGAGCTTTGCTGGTTATATGCAAGTTATCATTTTATACTTGAACGGTGCACGATGAGTAGAAGATGAAGATGTGACGCATCATGATTTGTTGCCTCCACCATAAACGTTTACGCGAAACTGAATCCACTACTCGCCATCGTTCTATTACATTTCGTTTACATTTTCATTCCTCTTTTACAATTCCTTCAATTCACTTTCGGACAAGGATTTCGCAAGCTCTGCTCATATCCAGATCCCCGGCGACATATCTACACACCTCCCGTAGCGTCGAAAGCAGCGTCGACCTTCTGGTCCTCATCCGCCAACAAAAGCCGCAGATCCTTGAGGAAAACAGCAGTTCTCAGCTTCAGGAGCACTGCAACTTCACCGACTCCCCGCTGCAGACAAGTCATACCGAGGCCCCCTTCCTCGGTTGTTCTTTGTCTTTGCTGCGGTCAGTCGATCTGAAAATTTCGTATGCCAAATCTACACGTTCACTTTCTGAATGGTAATGTCAAAGCCTTTCGGCAGGAGCTCGATGGGACTGCCGGAGGTTGTACTCCCAAGGGAGGCAATGGTGGGGGAGGGGGCTTAGGGCCAAGTAGTGCCTCAGGGGGTAATGGCAAAAGCTGGATGATGAGTGGAATGGGCGCGAGTGGCAAGGCGGATCCAAACGAGAGGGATATGTTTGGGAGGACGTAAGTGCCACTCGTTCATGGGCCCCATACTGGATAATACTTACCATTTGACGAACCATCCAGTGTTCTACACCTTGCTGCATCATCTACAACGCCAATGGCCTACACATTCTTTCAGATTTTGCTTCGACACCCGCAGCTACAAGTTAACCTCCAAGATCAAGAATCCGGTTACACAGCTCTACATCGCGCTCTGTTTGTGGGGAACATACGGGCAGCTAGGGATTTGTTGCTGAGGAATGATATTGATACGTCGATAAAAGACGCAGAGGGCATGGCGGCGTATGATTTGTATAATGGTACTGTCGATGGGGTCAGTCTGGTGATATTTCATTTAAAGGAAAAAACGCTGACAAAGCCTAGACTAACCCGCCACAAAATGGCAATGGCACAGATCTGTTCGTATGGGGAGTCAACCGTGAGTCTACCACCGTTTAATCGATGATGTCCTTTGACATACGAACCGGCACAGGCAATTTCGCGCTCGGCACAGGTGACCAGTCAGACAAAGCGTTTCCCGATCATATCAATCTTCTCACCCAAGCACAAGCCGCTGGCCGTTCGGATCCTTCCCAAAAATTCAGTCATGTTGGTGTTAAAGATGTTGTAATGTCCAAACTTCACACGGGAGTCATAACCTCTGAAAGTAGGGGTAACCTCAGCCTGTGCGGTTTCGGCGCCAATGGAAGATTGGGAAAATCGATCCATTCTCAACTGGCTCTTGTACCCATGACTGATCTACAGCATTCGATTGTGTCAATTGCTTTAGGGCAAGACCACACGCTGGCTTTGACATCGGGCGGATATATTCTTTCTTGGGGATACAATCGGTTTTCACAGCTGGGCTATGTCATTGAAGCGCCGGAAAAGCCTGCGGGTATGGGGAAGGAGGGTGATGATCTTATTCAAGTGTCTCCCAAGAGAATTGTCGGCCCTCTGAAGAAAGAATTTGTCAGAGGTGTCGCAGCGGGTAGGATGGCCAGTGCTTGTTGGACGGCAGATGCGGTCTGGACCTGGGGTACTAACGCCGGTCACTTGGGATACGACAAGGCGTCAAACCCTGTTCAGACAGTGCCAAGACGAGTGACTTCAATCACTCAACCGGTCGTCGACATTGCGTTTTCCGATTACGCTATGATCTGCCTTCTCGATACTTCTGAAGTCATTTGCTTCCACGGCGATACAAACTTCAAAATTTCATTCTCCATCCCTCGGCTTCTTCCCGAAGCGTTTCCCTTTCGACCACCACAAACCACTTTAAAGCCAATGATCACGAAGGTGGCCAGTAGCGCCTCCTCTTTTGCAGCCCTGTCCTCCATTGGAGACGTGTTTACATTCACGTTACCAAATCCCATGGAAGATGTATATAAGGATGGGCGACATGTAGTTGTCAAGCCTCAAATTGTGTGGGCGCTGAGAAAGAATTTTACTGCTGTCAAGGTGTGTCCCCATACTTCTATTTTGCTCAATACATATCAGCTGAATCATATGTCTGTTTATAGGATGTCGCTATAGGATCTGACGGCACAGTCATTGTGTGCACCCATTCGGGTCACGTATTTGTTCGCCAACGCTTAAAATCGGGCTCTGGCCAACTCAAATTTCGTCGTATTCCCTATCTGCAACGAGTCATCAAAGTCGCCACAAATGAATCCGGGGCGTTTGGTGCTATCCGCGTTGATGCTAGGCCAACGCCTATCAAACTGGTTGGGAAGACGCTTGAGGAAGATTTATTCTTACTGCAGCCTCATTTTCACCGATTGGAGCATCAGATGACGGCCGAAGACTTTGAAAAATTGAACGCGAACAGTAAAAAGACTGACGACGATGAGGAAGAAGATGATGAGAGCACTAACTCTGTCGCTAAAGATACATCCATCGCTCTCAAGATGTGTACTATTTTGTCAAGGTGGAGAACAGGCGAGGGAGATTCTTTATTCGCTTGGAGTGACCCGCTACTAAGCAGTGATTGTCATCTGATCATCCAGGGTTTGGCGATCCCAGTACACAGCGCCATTCTCTCCATGAGGGCTGTGAAAATTGCCCAATTGCTTGCAGGGGAGTACACGAGCAATGTACTCTCCTTGGGATCGTATGGCACGTCCCCTGCCATCAAGGTGGAAGCGTGCCATCCCCTCGTTGGTTTGCTACTCATACAGTATCTGTACTCTGATGACGTTGCCGCCATCTGGGATGCTCGTGTAGCGCGCATCATTCAAGACAAGTACGCCGCGGAAAAAATCCCTGTAGGAGACATCAAGTCTGAGCTCAAAGCCCTTGCCGACGAACTCGATCTTTCGCCGCTATCCTCTGTCCTTTCCTATGCTGCCAAGCAACCTCTGCCCCATCATACTCTCTCGTCAGACATGCAGTCCTTCTTCAACACGACTTTTACCGTCCCAGCGGGGCCTGAATCACCATGCGATGTCACCATATTTTTATCGGATAAACAGGTTTCTTGTAATTCTGTGATCTTGAGGGCCAGGTGTCCGTTCTTTGAGGCAATGTTTGAAGACCGAGATTGGACGCTGAACAGGAAGAGTGAAGGGGCGGTGGTGGTCAGGATGACCCACTTGAAATGGACGCCGATGAAGCTGGTGTTCAGGTGGATGTATGAAGGGGTGGAGGATGATTTGTTCGATTATCTTCGTAAGTTTGTGTGTCAGTGGTTCTTTTGGAGGTTCAACTGACGAGCACGGGGATAGATCAAGATACATTGGACGAGTTCTTGGACTTTGTCTTTGAAGTCATGGCTGCAGCTGTAAGTGATCCTCATTTTTTATTTTTATTTTTATTTTTTGATATTCGTTTTTGCTTACATTTAGCAGACGGAGCTTCTTCTTGACCGCCTTGTCCTTGTCTGCTCCCGAGCTATTATCCGCCATTGCAATGCCTTCAACGCCGCTGCGCTTGCCTCTGAAGCATCTTTTTATCAAGCCAACACGCTCAAACTTTCCGTTTTTGACTACATCATCTCATGTCTGGAAACTATGCTTGAGAGCGGCTTGTTAGATGAAATGGAGCAGAGCGTTCTGCAGGATCTGTCGAGTGTTATTGCCGAGAAGCAGAAGAAACGATCCCCTGTGGCGAGAGAAGGGGTGCTCGTGAAGGAGTTGATGGCAAAACACCGAGAGTGGCTGTTGGTGCAAGACATCCCGGCGCCGATTGTGCGACAACCTTTCAAATATAGGGCGAGGTCAGCGATGTCGCCTGTCGACCTTTCTTCGGCCAAGCCGGTGGCACCGAGACGTAAACCGCCACCTTCACCAATGGTCAATCCCAGTGCTGAAGTCTCTGACAAATCATCAGCTGCGGATGGTATCTTCCAGATGGACGACGATCTGCCGACGCCAACGACCAGTGCATCGGAAGTACGGACACCGAATAAGGGCTCGAGGTCAATGACGCCTCTGAGTCTTGGTGCTACACCTTTCCAGCCTGCTGCTTCCGCGTCTGGCTCGTCGACACCGGCCAAGACACCGATATGGAAATCAAAGACTGTGGAGACTGGTAAGGCTGATTTGCGGAGTATCATGGCGGAGACTGCGGCTGCCAAGACGCCTTTGAAGCCTGTATCCATGCCTGTGGTGGCATCTGCGGTCGGAAATGGTTCAGCGGCGCGAGGCGGGTTCCCGCTGCCGGCGTCTGGGGCTGCGCCTTCCAAGGGTATGCTGGCACGCAGTCCTCCATCGGCAGGTCCTTCTACCGGTGGCCCATGGAGAGCGACTGAAGTGAGGAAGACGTCGTTTACTGCGCTGCAAGGTCAGCAGGCGACTAGCGGTCTCGGAACGGGATCTCCAGGGAACACGAGCACGAGCACGAGCACGAGCACGAACGCGAACGCGAACACGAACACGTTGAACAGAAGCGCAGGCTCTCAGGCTTCTCCGGCTCCTCAACGCTCCGGCTCGGCCAAGGTCATTACTCCTGTCAGACTCCAAGCACCTGCGACGCAGCCGCGCAAGAGCAGTACGCCCACCGCGGCGTGGTCCACTCCAAGCACATTCATCCCCCCTCCGCCGATCAGCGTCTCGCCCGTCGCACAGGGTCTATCTCTCTTGGCGATCCAGCAGCAGGAGCGGGAAGCCGCCGAAGCGCTCGCACGGAGGCCTGCGAAGAGTCTGAGGGAAATTCAAGAGGAAGAGCAGGAAGCAGAACGGGCAAGAGTGCAGGAGGAAGAGTTCATGCGGTGGTGGCACGAGGAGGAAGCGAGGGTCGCAAAGGAGACTAGGCAGGGAGCTGTGGGCGGCAATCAGCAGGGCCAGAGTGGAAGAGGTCGAGGACGAGGCGGACGCGGGAAAGCAAGAGGCGGGGGCGGCGGAGGGCGAGGTAGAGGAGGTGGCCAGGGTGGGCAGAATGGCCGAGGAGAGGACAAGCAGGGCGGGGCTGCGCCGACGGGCACGCACGGCCAGCCGAGCCAAGGACGTGGGAAACATGACGGCGGGCGAGGAGACGGGAGTGGCCCGCGTGCGTTGGGCAAGGCATGATGCATAGAGCAGGCTGGGAGCTGTACGACATGTTGTACGGGTATTCCCGGCGCGGGTTACATAGAGTTATGCATGGATTATGCATGGGATGGATGAATACAAATAGTGTTTGTGTATTTGTAATTTGGAGCACGGAAATACAAATAAACTTTGCTCGCCGCGGACCAATCCCCGCCCCCGCCTTTCATAGAAACACAAACCACGTCCTTCTGCATCCCCCCCCGCCATGCAGAACAACGCCCCCAGCAGCTTCCAGGGGTACCCCTTCCCCCCGCAGCAGTCAGACCTGTACACATTCGCCCCGGTCAGCCAGCAGCAGCAGCAGCTCTACTACGCAGCACAGCCAGCCACCGACCAGCACGCCTCCGCAGACTCCTCCGAGAGCGCAGGGCCGTCGCAGAAGAAGACGCCCGCCGGGGCCAGGAAGCACGGCGTGAAGGAGGAGCCAGAGGAGTACGGCAAGGCGGATGAGCCACGGAAGAAGCGCACGAAGAGGTCGGCCGGGAAGGCGTGCGTGTACTGCAGGCGAAGGTGGGTGATGTGTCCGTGTAGGAATGGTCGAATGCTGAATACTTGCAGCCATATGGTGTGCGAAGGCGGCAGGCCGTGTGAGCGATGGTGAGCAGCACGTCTGCAGCGTGGACGGTGGCTGACGACTATGCGCAGTATCAAGCGAGAAATCCCCCATCTCTGCCGTGACTGCACCCCGCCTCCCCAGAACCAGCAGTCTCCCCATAAGCAAGAGCCTCAGGTGCGTCGTGTATGTCGAGTACGACCCAGCTGACAGGCTGGCGGTGCGAGCAGCAACAACAACAGACTCAGCAGCAACAGTCTCTTAATCAGTCTCAAGTCTTGCCATCCTCAGCCCAGCCGATGCCAGTGTATACCGACTCCAACTTTGTCCCTAGCTGGCCATTACTTCCCGATGCTGGCGCAGCTCAAATCCCGTTCAGCGATGCTCCTTCGGAACAGATTCAAAACCCAGGGGATGCGGGTATCATGGGTCCGCCGCCATTGGGATCGTCTAGAGAGGACGGGGAGCTGGCTGCTTTGAGGTGGGCTGATTTCATGCCTGTATTCCAAAGCACATCTGACATTCTAACCTGTAGCAAATTCATGAAAGACTTGGGCGTTCCTAATCTCCCCAATGATTTCCTCTCCTTCATGAACCAGCTGGACAAGCCAGACGCTAGCAACAGTCTATCCATTGCAGGTTCTTCCGACGCGAATCTCTTTTCTTCGTCTGGGGCGCCATACGGTGTTGGGCTAAACAAGGGCAAAGGCAAACTCAACCAAATGTCCAGAATGCAAGTCTTTCTCTCCCTCTTAAAAACGATATCCCCACTGACACAGTAACGTCTTCTACAGCGACAAATACCTCATGGCGGCTGCTGATCAGCCAAACGGTACCCGTGCCTCTCGTCTTGCACAAGTCATCAAGGCCAAGTACGATGCCGGTCTTCTCAAGCCTTACGACTATGCCAAGGGATACGAACGTATGAACAAGTGGATGGAGTCTGGACGGGCGGCACCCAGGATGGACAGTCGTGCCGGGTCCGAGATACCGGACGAAAGCCCGCAGAGGTCATCGGCCGCAATGAGGAACGGTAGATTGTCTGTTGCTCGTGCGTCTTTTCTTTTTTCTCCAATTTATTCGCTTCTGATGCTCATGATGATGAACGAGAGCAGCTTTGGCGCCCAATACACCTGCATTCGGGAAGAGCATCTCACCTGAATCTCGCCGACGAATCCTTGCTGCTCTTGCTGGCTTCAGACCAAAGTTTAGGCAAATCGCAAAGACATTGACCAATGTCGACTTGGTATTTGTAGAAGAAGCTATGGAGCGATGGATGCTCGAGTATGACAGGGCTTTTGCTTGTGAGCCGTCCATTCCACACTAGCAAGTCGCTGGCGGTTAATCGCTGACACTTTGAGACAGCTATCCATACCCCTTCATGTATCTGGCGACGAACGGGAGAAATCCAAAAAGCCAACCAAGAGTTTTCCAACCTGACCGGTATTCCCGCATACATGTTCCGTGATGGCCAACTTTGTGTTTACGAACTCATGGATGAAGACAGTGCGGTAAGATATTGGGAAGGATACGCGAAAATCGCGTTCGACCCTAGTAAGTTTACCCATCATCTGTGAAGAAACTCCCCCCCCCGCGGAAAAAAGTCGTCTAACAAAGAGGATCAGGCCAAAGAGCAATGTCTATATTCTGTACTCTCCACATTCCCCTTTCCCTTACTCGCCACCCACCGCGTCACCTCACCAACGCCAATTCCAACCACATTTCCAAATCAGCCACTTCCGGGCCCCCACAAGCACCCTACACGCCCGACCTTGCGTTGCCCCACCAAAACATGCTGTTCAACGACGGTGCAAGCTCGGATGCGGGCACAGCCATCGGGGAAGAGTATAGGGAGATGAAATGTGCGTTTAGCGTGACGATCAGGAGAGATGCATGGGGTGTACCGGTCGCGATTATGGGACAGTGGATTGTGAGTCGAAATCTCTTTGGCCAAAAAAAAAAAAAAAAAGCAAAGGTAAAAAAAGAAATCAGACTGACGAATGATTGATGTAGCCCATCCAATAGATTCTTTCAACTCTAGCACTTTGCACATCTTGCAGAATTATTATTTTTTTCTCGGGCTTTTCTCAGGCTTCATTCATATTGCATCCATCACTCAACACTTAATCAAAGCATATCAATCGTGTCTAATGATGTAGCGACCAAATGTATATAGATGCATGGTAATAAATTGATTTTTCTCTTCTCATGAGAGGGGATGCAAATGCAACAAAAAAGACTGGCTACAAACTTTCTATGCTAGATGACTTGTTAAGCTGGAAACTGCGTTATTTATGTATGAATATAATTTCAACCCATTTATTTAGACAACTTTTGAAACATTAGATCCCCGTTTGTAATAATAATGGGAAAGCATGAGAGCATTTATCTCGTTTGCCCACCAGGTAGTCTTGCCCATTTCCTCTTCTCCTGCTCTTTCTTCGCACTCGCATACGTGTACGCTTTCCTCCACTTTTCTCCTTCCTCCACCTCTTTCCTCTTACTGCCCCACCACAATCTCTCCCATATCGCGCGCTTCGCCATTTCCGTGCGCATATCGACCAATGCCGGGTCGAAACCTTGTGAAAACTGGGCCACGCTCGAGTCCCACGAGGCAGAACCGAGGACAGAGGAGAGGACCGCAGGATTACGGCCCGAGAGGGCAACGCGTCGAACGCGACGGAGGGTACGGAGACCGTAAGCTGTGATCAGGACGGTGACCAAGAACGCGGTGGATGAGATGACGGCGAAAGCATAAGGCGTTTCTTCGAGCTGTGTTGTTAACTGGGTGGGGAAAGAATATGAAATCAGCGGCAGCCTCGATAGCAAAAACAGGAGGAAGACATACGTTCATACCGAATAAACCTGCGAGGAGAGCTCCGGAACCGATACCTAGTGTTGCTATTGAGATTTTGATGTCGAGCGCAAGGAGAGCGTTCCGACCAGAATCGAGCATCAACTCGGCAATTTCTTGCGTCGATTGCATATTAACCTAGAGGTGAGAAGCGTGAGGTTTATTGGCAAGCTAGACAAGGAAACGACGTACGACAGTAGTATCAACCTCACTGACGATCTCTTCCACTTGCTTCACGAAGCTCTCGAGTAAAAGCTCAAGCTGTTCATGGTCGTGCAACGCACGTGGCCGTCCCTGCGCCCTCGATGTAAGATACATTGCGGAAAGATCCTCATCTGGTCAAAAATCAGTGCTGTGATGCGAAAAAAAAGGCAAAACGAATACTTACCAGAATCAAGCAATTCATCGATCGCGCTCTTGACATAACGCGCTCGGCTTTGGAAAGCCGCAATCTTCTTGGAGTAATGCAAAAGTTTTTTCAAGTTTTCCCGATCGA
Source organism: Cryptococcus deneoformans B-3501A (assembly GCF_000149385.1). Lineage (NCBI taxonomy): Eukaryota > Fungi > Basidiomycota > Tremellomycetes > Tremellales > Cryptococcaceae > Cryptococcus > Cryptococcus deneoformans. Next base: position 486,693 of record NC_009178.1, read on the forward strand.
TGTGGTCTTCAAGATCAGCCAATAGTTGCTGGACGATATGCCTGCTGAAAGCCATTTCCTCCTCTAATGCATTCGCGGTTACCACCAATATTGATTCCAGCGCCCTGATTCGATCAGCTCAAGCTTCGGCAGTACGACAATGGACTGACCTATGCTCATAGCTCAGTACAATTTCATCACACTTTTCCTCATCCGCTCCGCCAACTTTTATCCCCAGTCCGGCTTTAATATTCCTCTCCAAGTGATATTTGAACCTTCTTGTGACATCTTTGTGTGCGTGTGATGAATCGAATACAATCACACTGTCAGGCTTGATGAGGGCCCTAAAATGAAGCATTGATATAAGAATACAAGTTTTACGTGTGAGAATTACAGGGACAAGACTGGGAGACAGGGAATCTAGTTTACGAAGATCTCGGGGCTTAATATTTTTGGTCAGAACATGCCATGCAGTCATGCAGTCCACTCACATCCAGGTCATATTCGCGACATAGCTCTAACTTTGTGTACTTTTGCCCTTCCGCTCCCCAGTTACCCTCCGCGTCTAATATAGAGCATTTCAAGCTCAGTTCCCCCGCTTTTTCCATCAAGCTATTCAGATATCGATTTTTTTTGTCTCTAGGTTCCGCCACTATTACTTCTGGCCTAGTCTCCTCAGATAAATGATCGTCACCATTGTCGGTGGGAGGTGGTGGAGTGAATGGTACCTGTAAAGTGCTCGCAAGGGGCTTGCTTTCTGGGTATGAAGGTGCCCAGAAAGATGTCCGACGGCGAGAGAGGAATGTCCGACGGCGGCAAGATGGTGGAGTCGCTCTAAAAGTGACCTTTGGGCGAATCGCAGTGGATAAAGCTCTGGGAGACAGACAATTCGATATGCGACACACCGAAGACATTCCTCTTGAAGGTATAAAATCTTTTTGTTGCCCAAAACTGGAATGAACAAAGAGACGAAGGAGTCGAGGAGCCGACATGAAGAACTCTTCTTTGAACCGGACCGAGTACGCCTCCACCGGAAATTCATAAAATAATTACGTAACTGATATTAGTGACGATGACGCTTGTCGAGGCAAAGACAACGAAGCAGTCGACGGTGAAAACGACCTCGACGGTGATTTCAACAAAGGCAACCCACAAAATGGCAGACCCAGACCGTGAGTAATTACCGGACTCACTGCCACTTACCATCTCACAGAGACATTTGACGCTCTCCTTGACCTCCTCCGACGTTTGCCTCCTACACGCGTGGAAGAGAACGTCAATGCGCTTTGTGACCTCGCTCCTGAATACGCCGATGATTTGCTTGGTAATGTCGATCAGCCTTTAAAGGTCCTTGTAGATGAAGAAAAGGCGAGAGAGTTTTTGGGTTGCGATTATAACCGTGATGGTGATTCGTTCCGGTTCGTCCATTCGTCTTTCGTGAGAAGACCTTGGCTCATTCTGACACCAACTTGGCAGATCGCCATGGACAAACAACTACCTCCCCGAGCCAGTCCCCGGACCCACTCCATCTCCACGACTGCGGGAGCTCGAGATCCAATTGAACGCGGCATTTGACACTTATCGCGAGATGTACTTTGAAGGCGGTGTATCCAGTGTTTACTTGTGGGATCTTGATGATGAGCCCCAAGGAAAGGAAATGAATTTTGCCGGTGTTGTTCTCGTCAAGAAAAGTAAGTTTTTGTGTAAACTATGTATTGGAGAAGTCATGTAGCTGACTTGCGCGAAGCTCTTCAATCCCAATCAGGCGTCCCCACTGCGCCTGCCGGGTCCTGGGACTCTCTCCACGTATTTGAATGCCATGAACGCGGCCGTTCGGCCAAATACAAGCTGACGAGTACTGTGATGCTCGTCCTCGAAACTGCTACCCTTGCCAAGGCTGAGAATAAGGGGCTTGAAGATAGCGACGGCAAAGGAGGAGTAACTTTGAGCGGCAGCATGACAAGACAGGTAATACAAGCTTTGGACGTGTCTATCAATATTGGGCTGACTCTGATGGTAGGCTGAGATTGATTATCCCTTAACGACTCCTCAAGGTCACATTAGCAATATTGGTCGGATAGTTGAAGACATGGAAATTAAGATGCGCAACCTTCTTTCCGCTGTCTACTTTGGCAAGACAAAAGATGTTATCAACGACCTCAGGAGTCAAAGTGGCTTGGAAGCCAAATCGAAGGAAGATCTCTTGAGGGCCGAATTGGCTGGAAAGTTGGGTGGGAGGAAATGAGCTGAACATTATGAAATGTGTATTTTAGGCTAGTAACCAATGCAGACCAATGTCCATGTATGTCATCTACCTGAACTTTAGTAGTATTTTCATTGATTCATGATTTTTTCTATGCTACACTACAGCTCCTCATGTCTAAGTGCATCAGAACCTTCAGTAGGTGCGGCCGACGTCTCTGATGATGGCCCGTGATCAGTCGGTGAAGCCAGGGTTGTTGAAGAGACGTCAGATGGGGACTCGGTAACGTCAGGGGAAGGACCGTCGTCGGTGGGGGAGGCGAGAGTAGTAGAGCTCGTTGCAGAGGATGAAGAGGTGGTCGGTCGAGGCTTACGAGGGGCCTTTTTCTTCTGGAGAGTCAAGACCTGTAAAAATGTTAGTCAATCTTAAACATTGATGCTGAGGTACTTACAGTAGCTTGGAGTCGCCTTCCCTTCTCCTGCAGTTCTCTGACTGTGATGACCGGGTCCTTAGTCTTGTCTCCGTCCAGAGTTACTTGCACCTTCATCTTTTCATCGATGAACTGAGTGTACTCTTTTAAGAGCGCTTCGACACCCTTCAACTCTTCTTCTGTATGCTTGGGAGGCGCCACTGGGTCCTCGGGAGTAGCGGTGGCAGCAGCTTCCATAGCCTTCGTGTAGTTAGTTTGAGCGTCAATGAAGAAGGCACGAGCAAGATGCATGGCCTGCTGGAAGTCGGCGACGGCCTTATCCCTCGCGCGGTACTCGTTGTACCTGAAAACGACGGGCCTCTCCAACCCCTCAAGTTCAGCCAACTTTCTCCTCAAGTTGGACTCCTCTGCGACTTCATCATTCTCGCCTAACCACTCAAATGTCTCGCCCAGAAGCTTTTTCAAAGCCTGTTGCTCGGCAGGAGTAGAAAAGTCGGTAAGGGCGGTAGGTCCATCGTCGATATTGAGGGAGTTTTGAAGGGCGTAGAGGTACGACTCGAGTGAGTTGCGAGCCTCTTCGCGGGACGCCTTGGCGGCCTCAAAGGCAGAGATGGAAATAAGACGGGCGTTGGTGGTACGCTTCTCTTCGCCAGACAAAGGCTTCAGGCCGAGGTGCTTCTCGCGAAACTTGAGGGCTACTTTGAGAGATTTGCCTTTAGCGTCCTTCTGCTCCTCGTCTTCTTCAGTTTCCTTCGCTTCTTCCTCCTTGCTACCAAAAAGGCCCTTGAGAGCGCCAGCGACGCCACCGTCTTTTGAATCGGTAACATTAGAGACAAGGACAGCGTTGGCAGCCGATACATGACCCTTGGGATCGAGACGCATAGTGATGTTGATGACAGGCTCAGGGGCAGTGAAATCTGCAAGGGCTTTTTCGACGTCGTGAACTTCAACGGAGAGAATAGACTGGGGCTCGCTAGAGGATGCGTGGGCACTGTCGGGATGAGAAATGCGCTCAGTGAACTCAAGAGTCACATCTCCCTTGGCAGGAAGCGTGATCGCCTTTCGCTCGCCTAGAACGCTGCCCTCGGGGAAGATTGCGTTGCCATTTTTGAGGGCAATCTCGCTGACACTCCTTTCCTTGATATCGATGTTTTTGATCCTGAACTGCTTGCTCAACGCAGCTCCATAGTACGCGGCACCAAGCACGGCGGCTTCGTCGGTGTTAACATTCTGCGCAATCTTGTCCTCAGCACCGCCAAGAACAGATTTGAGGGAGGCCTGTACAAGAGGAACTCGGGTATTACCACCAAAGAGTATGACAGAGTTGATATCTCCAAGTTGTAAACCCGCCGCCTCGAGAGCAGAAATGACAGGGCTGCCGTACAACTGGTCGACAGCTCCCACAATTTTTTCGAGGTCGGCACGAGAGATAGTTGAGCGGAAGTCGACGTCATCGAAGAGAGACTCGATCTATTTAAAAGATTAGCCAAACTCGATAATGGTGGATCCAATACTTACAGCTACATTGGCTTCCTGGTTGGCACTCAAAATCTGCTTGACTCTGGTAGCTTCTTTTGCGACCTTGGCCAAGGCTTTCTTGTCCTGTCTGACCTCCTCCCGCCCAGTCTTACTGACAAAGCCAGTGAGGAGAATATCCTGGATAACAGTGTCCAGCATCACTCCACCAACGTGCTCCCATCCAGTTCCAAGCACTTCAATGTGAGTTGTGTTGATCGCTGTCTTTGACTTCGGCGTCGCGTATTCGCTAGTTTGGTAGAATGCCAAGACAGTAGCGGTGGTGGTCATAGCTCCAGAGTCATAAACAATGTGATACTCTTTTTCCCCTTGTCCAGTCACGGGGTCGTAGTTGGGGAAAGATCTTGTCATGGCATAATTGAGTGCAACACCGGTACCCTCTGAGATCATCGCCAAGCAATTCATACCCTGAAGTTCCAACGCATCTCGATACGCACGGCGCTGAGCCTGATCCCACCACGCAGGAACGGTGACAACAACAGAGTTTATGCTCTCTTTGTTTGATCCAGCAGGCTGAACCAACTCTGCGAGGTGGCGGAAATATGAGAGCTGCTGTGCCAAGAGGGCAGTAGGCGTCCAAGCGTCTTCAGGAGAAACAAGCTCGGGAGAGATGTAGGAGGGAGGCGAGGGGTGAGGGAAGTATAATGTGTCATTGGTAACATGAGGGTTGACGGGGTATACTGGAAAGGTGTTGGGAGTAGTGGTGCCAAGAAGAGGTTTTATAAAAGGGTAGTGGGTGTCGGGGAACCTCGTGGCCTGCTTTACTTAGCCAATTTGTTTTTATCAGCGTGTCAATTACTTACAGCCAATTTTGCTTCGGCGCCGAATACTCGTTCGTCTCGTTTCCATCCTACTACGCTCGCGATTTTTCGTTTACTGTCCTTGTCTAAAACGACATCGAAGGGCACGCCGGGCTTGATGAGGGAGAGTTTTGTAAACTCTGCGCCGTAGTCGATGGCGAGCACCGCTGCATGTATGGCAGGCGCGAGGAGGAGGAGGAGGAGCGGGAGGAGATGCTGTGGACGCATCTTGTGGGCGGAGAGATGACAAGTCGAATGGAAAAGACAGTTCGCAGAAGTAGGCCGTGGAAAAGTAGACATTCCATGACGTGGAGGCCACGACTTATATTGTCTTACGTAACAGTGGTAATCTTATCACATCATCGCGAATTTCTGGAATTCCGCGCAAGAGTTCGAGATGGTGGGCGTGTTGACATGATTCAGCAGTCGCTTGCAATTTATAAGCTCCTTCATTCCACAATCTAACATATATATATAGCTTCTCTGAGACTCGACCCAAACACGCCACTTATCACAATGTCCAGTGAAGACATCCTCACTCCCCAGTACACCCCTGAAGAAATCGAGCGATTTAACGCCGAACTCGACGGCAAGACTCCTCAGGAGATCTTGACCTGGGCTGTCGACAACGTCGATGGCTTGTACCAGACTACTGCTTTCGGGCTGTAAGTTTCAGCTGTGCTCGCCCAGTCAATATATTCTCATCACTTTGTAGGACTGGTACCGCCGCTGTAGATATGATTTCCAAGATTTCTTTGGACCGCGAAGAAACTCACCTTGTTCCCCTTGTACGTCACACTTTTTTTTCGTCTGTATGTCGAAGTTGCTTACTTTGGTCATAGATCTTCCTTGACACCCTTCACCACTTCCCTGAAACTCTTGCTCTCGCTCAAACCATGGCCGACACCTACCTCGCTCCGTTACACATTTACACTCCCCCCGGCGTTTCTACTGCTGAAGAATTCGCCGTCAAGTATGGCGAGAAGCTCTGGGAGACTGATGAAGGCGCCTACGATTATCTGGTGAAGGTTGAACCTGCAGCCAGGGCTTACAAGGAGCTGGGCGTCCGGGCGGTCATCACTGGTAGGCGAAGAAGCCAAGGCGCCGATCGAGCAGACTTGAAGGTGCTCGAAGTCGATGAGAGGGGATTGCTCAAGATCAACCCTTTGATCGGATGGAGCTTTAAAGAGGTCAAGGAATACATTGACAAGGAGTGAGTGTCAGTCACCGTCACCGCGGTTTAGGGCTAATTCTTCTTCACAGAGGAGTTCCTTACAACCCACTTCTCGACAAGGGCTACCGATCTATCGGTGACGTCCACTCCACCGCCCCCCCTGACCCCAACGCCGCCAGTGATGCTGCTGAACGAAGTGGTCGATGGCAAGGTAAGGCCAAGACCGAATGTGGTTTACACAGCAACTATTTTGAGATGAAGAAGAAGTTTGAAGAGAAAGCGGCCGCTGCGGGCGAAGCTTCCAAGCAGTCATAAGGTTATGCATTATATATGATACATCGTTACAAGAGATGAAGGGTTTTGAAATACTATTGGCACGCCGCCTGCATGGACTGGATGGCACTAACGAGCTTGGCCTTTTCCAGAAGCACCAACCTGCCAAATTGCTCGACACCAAAGGATTCGGCATCCCGGGGGGCGGCCGTCTTGAAATTGTAAGTGTGGACTTGACTTGCAACCTGTTCCGTTCGTTAGAGACAATCTCGCACTCGTAAGGCATGCACTCACCTTGTCCATAAACTCCTCTTCGGGGTGGTAAGGGAAGCTTCCTGCGGACAGGGCAACAGTCTCGTTCCCTAATGCCTTCTTCTTCTTGGAGGATTTCTCCACGACGTTCATATCCAAACCCATACCCTCTTCGGTACCTTCCAACCTGTAGCCTCGACCCCAGACTAAAAAGTGGGTAAATCGGCCTTCCTCCTTGGTCTCAAGCTCCTCCAACAACATCCTATACAAGTGTGGGATGAGTGGTAAAGGCAAGTTGAGCATACGAAGGGAGAAGACGAGAGCCGGACGTGTGTTGGGTGAAGAAGGGCTGAATACTGATTGAAGAGGAGAGTTGCTGTTTGCCATAACCGAGCCGAGATAGTCTAAAAAGGGTTTGAGAGCAGGGTGATCCTTTCACAGAATGTCAGAAACTCGACATTTCTGCTTTGAATGAAACATACCTTATGTCTAACGATGTCGATGACAGCAACAAGACCCCAAGGATCACTCTCCTCCCCATCTGTCTTGATAGAGCTACCGGCCTGTAGTCTTACACCTTCGGCAAGTAAGAGTTCCGCTAAAGAGTGGACGTCGATACGTTCTTCATCGTAGGAGAGAGTCTGACGAAGGAGCCTCTTGACCGCGATGCTACACGAATGATAAGTTGTCGGTTGAGTCATTGTACGATGATAAGTATAATTACGAACAGGTCAACGTCAGGATTAAGATTGTAAAAGTCAAAGTCGACATTGATCATGCTCTAAATCAGGTTAGTGGACCTTCATAATAGGGCAAGTAAAGGACTCACGACATCGCTTCCGGATTCAGAAGCACTGTCTTCGTCGTCTCGGGGGGCATTCTTCCTCTTCGTAGCATTCGCGGCCGAGACGGCTTCCAATGAGGGGTTCGAGGGCATCTTCAAGGTAGCTATTGGGCTTTCCCTTTTTTTGTTTCTATTGGTGGCCGTTGTTGTTTGTTCGGAACTGCACGTCATATTTGCTGGAAAATCTGAAAAGTCACGGTATACAACAATGAGAGATGTGGAGGCCCATTACGTAAAATGCAACTGGGGTATTTTCGCCTATCGGCATTTTTAAGGTTAGGAGGTTGTTACACACTCGACCAACTCGCGTTCGTTCCGTCTATATAAGTAACAAAGAACGGGATGACGATTATCCGCTGTCTTTCGACCTCGCCATTGAACCCTTCGATCGTTGATGTCTTCTTTACTCTTTATGATGTCTTGTTTATTACTTGTTATCTTAAATTCACCAACATGCCATCATCAATGCCACACTCATTGCACCTTGATGATGGACACATCAAGAAATTATAAAAACTAGTCGTGTATCCCGTCTATCTCAAAATTCCGCTCAGAAGCCTAAGCGGGCGGAAGCTGTCCACGTATAGCAAATAACACCGCATACCAACCTTACACCAAGCGTCAAGCAACGAAAAGCAGCTGTTCATCACAAGAATCTCAGTAACTAAATACATAACAGCAAGTCAAGGCCAGAATAATAAACTTCACATTTCTGACATTACATCCACTTCCGACCGATTTGAATTTCATCCTTTTTGTCTTGCTTTGTGACCTGGCATGTAAGCAACTCTTGTGTGTGAAGCTTCTTCCCCATTGTCATCAGCTTTTGAACAAATGACCATGTAAGCAAAAGTCCTTAGGTCAGCAAGCGGGCTATCAACTGCGACTCCTCTGCTTGCTGCCAATCTAATCCACAGCTCACAGCATGCTCAGCAAAGCCCCGCCTACAACTCAACTACACATCACACAAATGTACAACAAAGGGTACTTTTGGCGCTCGACCTGCCAATGACCCTCCTGTTGAGTGACTGTGTGTTAACGTAAGGATGAAGGTTGGGACTGCGGAGTGCGATGACCACGATGTCAGATGAAGTAGTCCGTGACTTAGTGAGGTAGGTACCTATTAGATATCATTTAGCTTGTACTGTCGAGCCCAGAAAAGTACATAGGTCCGTAGGGTAGGTGCTTGGAACCGAACTGCTGCTTTCCTTTCCTCTATCTGACTCCAGTTGGGTAAAGAGCTATAAGTTGGTGTCGTACCAGCAAAATCATCTTTCAACAAACACCACCCTGTTCCTCCCTGGCCGTGCCTTCGAGAAAGCCGGGGAATTAGTGACTGATCAGCCATCAACCATCAAATGATCTATCAAACGTTAATTTAGCGCGATCACTCAACGTTCCACATTGGACATGTTGCCTGTTGTGAGGTTGGGAGTTGGGCGACAACGCTCAGCAGCGAGATGAAGCCGTGTTCATCCAGATCTGTGGGAGAAAATGCGACCTTAGTAGCTCGTATCCTTGATGTGATAATGATCGTCCTTGATGGACGAAACTGTCATCATTAACATACTGATACTCATACGCCATTCAGGTATTCCCCGGACAATAGAAGCCGCCATCACAATTTACCTGTGTCGTTTTATACTGCTAACGATAATCTAGCGAATGATAGTGCAAATATAGGCTCACAAGTTTGAGTCCAGAGAGAACGACGGAATAGCCACCTTTCTCTGTCCTTGCCGTCTTGCTCTACTCTCGGCTAAGAGTTAAAGCCGCCCGCTGTTGGATAACATTCACGTCTTCTTCCAGAGAGCTGTCGGAAGCATGTTTCCCAACCGTCCGATGAGATGCTCCGGCTGAAACTGGGCACAGAAGTGCAATCAGTGTTCTTGGATTTGATGTCTAATGGCCATCCCTCTCTTCCTCCTGAAGATTAAACTGATGATTTCGTTAGCTTTTGGGATTTCTTACCTCTGACAGCCTGCCAAATGCTTGTGATTTCGTGGGATGCAAAGCAGGAAGAAATAAATGCCGAATAAAATGAGAGACCGGACGGATGATTCACTGCCTTTTGTGATGACTCCTTTTCAGCCTCAAGCGACGTATGGGATCTGTCTTCTTCTCCATCCGAGTTCCAGATGCGGATATGGTAAGCACTCTGCTTCCCCCTTGCTTTAACTCCGCCGCTTGCTCGGATCGACTTAATCCTCAACACCCTACTAGTTCACTTGCATCAATTCGCTGACGCCTACGTACGTAAGGTATGATATTTGTCCCTGCTACGTAATCCAGTTCTTCGGCTACCCCAACTAACTTAAAACCTCCCGCGAGGCGCCATCTGAGACACCATTTCAATGATGATCGGATCAATCATCGTCAGTGTTCTCGCCCGGAAGAAACCATCAACAAGTGGGACGGCAGCTCCGCCGGAATTCGTGTGAGCCCCTGAGTGAAAGTCCGTCATTGAATAACAAATAACAAGCGCAGTAATCGGGCCGCAAAGAGGAAGAGGGGAAGAATGGATGACACGTACTACTTTGCTTTGAACTGCTTCTTACGCTATTACGCTGCTAACAATGCCATTGACACCATACCCTTCTAGCTTTTTCAAGACTTTTCATAACCCAGCAATTCACATTTTGTTTCGATTGAAGTTTGCTAGTGACAGTTTTGCTCCAAATGAGGAAATCAGTAATAGGGAGAGCCAGCAAAGTTGGAAGCAGATTAGGGGTTCAAAGTGAGTTACGCTGACCTGTTGTTTTACGGTTCTCTTCCCTTCCCCTTATCTGTGCGTTCAGGCCTCTCCCCTTTCGGTTGACTCCCTTCTCTATCCATCGTCATGGGCATCTCCGTACTCACTCTGCATGACATTGACAATGTACTAGGACTGACGGAGTTAGTCGGTCATCCGATATTACGTACCCATCAATCAGATTCCATACCCCTATATAATAATTTTTTCCTTTCATAGTTTTCTGGTCTTCCCTCATCGCTATTCTGTAACACTGCTCTCCGAATCTGTTAGTACGCCGGTGCTGAGGAAACTCCAGGTATGGATCACTATTCTGTAACACTGCTCTCTCAGTCTGTTAGTACGCCGATGCTGAGGAAACTCCAGGTATGCATCACTATTCTGTACACGCCCTTCGAGTCTGTTAATACGCCGGTGCTGAGGAAACTCCAGTTTAACAAGCACGAGGTCGATAATCCTTATAGGTCTCAGATCAGATGATGATGGTCATTCCTGGGATAGTAGGACTCATATCCTTCAAGGGCTTGGTGTAGCGGTGTCGCTGTCTTCGTAAGAACTATTTCGTCGTCTGCATCTCGTCTTCCTCTTTGTCTTCCTCCATCCCCCTTCCTCTATATCCTTACACTTGGTCCCTCTCTTCGCGATCCAAGTTCTCCCTTCTGCTAGGCCCGGCTTGTATCTCCTCCTCCTTTCCTTCTTCGATCTCGTCATCCCCTTCATCTCTCATCTCGATATCATCGTCCTCAGCATTCTTGGTCCTCCTCCGTCGTTTAATACTTTCAGCATATCCACACTGGTCGGCGACTTTCCTTCTCTCACATTGTTCACAGACTGGTCGCCGGCCGTCACATCGAAGCTTGCGCTTTCTGCAAGGATAGCAAGAGATCAGCTGTCGCTTCCTCTGACGATGAGAGCCAGCAGGCTCGAGACCAGACCCTTCCCGATAATTAGTGGAAGATTCCGATGAGGAGAGCGAATAAATTGGAGGAGGATGCATTTGTGGCGGATGGAATCGTGTTCCAATAGGTACCTGCACCTGCTTTTTTGGCGGGTCCGCAACAATCTGGTGGTAAGCAGGATGAATAGGGGCAACGAAATTAGGCATGTGTACCGGATACGTTGACCTCCTCTGCTGCGGATGGACAACAGGATTGGAAGGTTCCCAACCAAAGGGCGCAAAAATCGGGTGACTCAGAGTTCTCATACTAGGGGAAATTGTAGCGCCTTGCGAAAGTGGTTCAGGTTGGTTTTCACCATGTGGTCTCATTCGCGGAGCCAACCTCTGAGTCTGCAATTGTGGTTGTGTGACAGTTTGAGGCGAAGGAGGAGGTCTGTAAGCAGCTCTGAAGCCAAGATTCTGAGGTGATTCTGCAGCTGTAGCTCCAGCCCTCGTCTTGGAATGTTGCTGCTGCTGTTCATCAACTGAGACCTCCATGGCCACTGCACGTCCTATTTCACATCAGTCATTTCATGTTGATGTTTTTTTTTCCAGGTCATACCTTCTTTAGGCATATTTACTCTAACGTCACCCCTCCCAAATTTAACGTCCCGCATAGCAGAATCATAACCCATCCAATATGCTTTCACGTTATCAGGCGTCCAGTGCATATCGAAGGCCCTTCCCGATGCACTTTCATGACCGGTGCTCTCGGTGGAAAGCCTCGCTAAAAGAGGTTCATCAGTACGGACATTGTGAACCACAAGACGTGACCTGGCGTTCATTCATCAACTTACCATTAACACTCGGCCCTGGAGCATCTGCCACTTTACAATCCAGTTTCATCAGTCATCCTCTAATTCGTCTGACTTTCTCAAAGACAAGCCGCTCACCATTTTTAGTATCACTACCCTTTGGAGAAAGCAACTCAGCCGATTGATGCTTCGCCTTCTTCTTCCCTGAGCCACTCCCACCTTGTTCAAATCTACCACCCTTTTCTCTCATCCCTTTGGTAGAAGATGTCCTTTCTGTCGGTACACGGTCAGCCCATCGTTACTCCCGATAGTATTGAAACTATCATGTGGCCTACCTGCACGACTCCCTTTGACGGCAGAGGGAGGCTGTTCTCCAGGACCCTTTGCAGGATCAGATAGAGAAGGGCTTGGTATATCAAGATGTTGCTGTCTATCGAGCGGAGGTCTAGGCGGTTGAAGCGTCGGCTCTTCAACAAGAGGTTGCAAGGGCAGTTCAAGGCTAGGAAGATGGTGATGAACGTCTTCACTCCTTCGCCGTGGATTAGACGATTCTTGTGATTGAGAGGAGGGACCGGCTCGTGACTGACCAAAGAATGAACGGGCTGATGATAAAGGGGCGCTGGGAAAAGGTGGTGGGCTGACACCATGTGATGTTAGAAAGTCATCCTTAACAATCAAATACGTCCAATATTCGTCACTTACAGACTACGAAAATCGGACACCAAAGAAGAAAGCGTGGGCTTTATTAGCCCACTTGGAGGTGTCTCCGTCGGCTTCCAGTCAGATATGGCTGGTAAACATGGTGATTTCACGTCGACAAGCTCTCTCTCGAAAAAAGATAATGAGCTGTGAACAGTAGAGCGAAGTGCTGAAGAAGGAGGTTCAGTCAAAAAGTCTGTTACATTGTGTGGTGATCTAGACTGCATTTCCCTCCCGCGCATACTGCTTTTCAATTCATCACCTGTATTGGGACGACTCCTTGCCTTATCTTCACCGGATTTTGATCCACTTGGAGAGCTGCTGCGCGATCGCCCGAATTTATCAATACGGCCAAAAGGGGGAGGGCTTCTGGATCGTTTCCTGGCAGGACTTATAGGAAGTTGTTGACGAAGTAAAAGCAATCCCTCTATGGGCTGCTGATGAGCGGAGGGTTCGGATTGTCTCACTTCTGTTGCCGTTTCAATTCTATCAGAAGAACCAGATTGCTGATGAGCGTCGGGTGTCTGTATGGGGCGCACAACATAATGGGTGGGCAGATTTTGCTCAGCTGATGAAGGGGCCAGAGGTTGGGCTTCGTGGCCAGTAGTACTGGCTTCTCGGGAAGGGGAATTCCTTGTTTGTTCAGAAATAGGAGGATTATTATACCTAGAGACTAGATGCTCCTCGCCCGAGGGACGCCTGTCTTCAGATCGATGTTTTTCGGGAGAACGGTGTCCTTCCCTTCCCATCTCTGAGTAATCGCTTTCCAGAAGCATAATCGGGACAGACAAAAGGATTTTCGGGATTATTGGATTCTTTGAAGTATTGGGTGCTTTTTTGCTCTGTACTAATCACGTCAGGCTTTCCTTCTTGATCATGCTTTTCTTTTGAGGAATCAACCAACTTTGTTGCGACTTCCTCGCCGTGACCTTCAGGCGTCCGCACCCTATATGAGAGCCTGCTTTGTGCTATGGTAGGAAGCCGCCTCTACCGGAATGCCATGGAACAGATGAGGATGAAGAAGATTGGCTAGTAAAAAAAGAAAACGTAACATCTAAGAACGGCGTGTCGTAAATTCTAAGACGATGCTCACCTCTGATCTGTTGTTGACCGCGCCACACTCTTCTTCCTTCTGCCACGCGTCCTTTGGCGACTTGTATGTGTCAAAACTAGGACTTTTGCTTTAGTCCGGTAGTTTGTTAGATTACAAAGCGTGAGTTATCCAGCGCTCGATGTCCTATGCGTTTCTGGGTTTTGAGACTTCAAAAAAATTGTAGTGAATACCCCTTTGAAATAAATGCTGCAGATTATAATCTGTGATTCGGAGCGTAAGTAACGTCCTATCGGTTAGCTTTAAACACTACATTGTATGCGGGCTCACCAATATGGTGCACACTGAAGGTAAGACTACTTTGCAAGACTGCTTAGAGCTGTGCAGGATTTAGATTTCGTTGAGCTTTGTCTCTTCAAAAAAGATAGGGAAGCGGATCTAAAAGAAATAAGGGGACGGGTGTGCTGAGCGACTAGATGGGCGTGCGTGCGGCAATGGAGGTACAGAGTAAGTGATGACTCGAGTGCGAGGAAGGGCGGAAGAGATATACATATTGTAACTGCAACCTTTGTTGACGGGAGGAAGGGATCCAAGGTCCGTACGTATCGTATGACAGAAGGGCTTTCCCTGATTTGAATGTAATCCACCTTCAATAGTCGTTTTGCAGGAGATCCAGTTGTGAAGAGCACTGATGCGGGAAGCTTGCACACAACATTCACCAATTCACCAAAGTTTGACTACATCCTTTCCAGAACAGGGTTCTAGGCGCTGCTGTAATGTGATGGCGCAGATGGTAGGGAACACAACATTCGTCGTCCGCGTCCGATCTGGAATACGCATGATCAAAGGATAGCAGGCAACAAAAGGGACGTCATTTCTGCATCTATATCGTTTGTTGTAATATGAACTGCACGTCGATAGACAGTTCTTTGCTTCCCTTAGATCGAACGTATCCTTCCCAATACGATACAGGGAAGCTTGGGGGCGTATTGATGTCTGGGAAAGAAGCTTCATAGGCCAGATGCCTACGCCAGGCCGGCTTTGAAGATCAGTTTGTCTCGGACTAAGCTGGCGATTGACGATGTGCGGAGGGAGAAGAAGATTTATCGTTGAAGAAGATCTATTTTTTTTCCGGCATTTAACGAATGTATCACTTACTGCTGCCCTGCGGCCCGCAAGCAAGATGCTACATCATGGATGGTGGACGAGCATTCAGTGTACTACGTACTACAAGTTCATCGGACAATTCAAATCCGAAGCACGGCACATCAGTGAAGAAGCACACAAACGTGCAATTGCGCTCGTCAGGAAATCTTGACGGTCCTGAGTTTTATCTTCTTTCACCGTCTGAAATCATGAAGAGCACGTCCCGCGTTCGAAAATCCGAGTCGGGAGCGGGAGAATGAGGAAAGCAAAAAAAACAACGCGGAATGATAATTGAACGCGTCTTCCCCACTCTTCTCCTACTATGTGCGATGGCCCCACTGTCGAAACAGTGACATCGATCCTCGATCCGCTGCTCATGCTGAAGTCAGTACTCCCTTCGAGAAGCCAAAGATAATAGAGTTCGCTTTTTGACTTTCGATCTGTCCAGTTTGCCGTTCAATGTAGCCAAGAAATGACCATAGATTTACGTGTAAGCAATCGGATGATCTTCACCAGCCGCATTCTGTCATCATCCGTAATGAATAATTTTTGTTGATCCTACGTACGCCTTGATCCGCCAGCTGGAGATCAAAGTTTTATAGTTGCGCGCGCCCCACAATTATCCATCAAAAACACACGGCGGTTTGTCCTCTCCACCTCTATAAACCCCCCGGAAAATGCGTGGTATTGTCCGAAGAATCCGGGAGCGAGATCTGGTAGCATATCTTTCACCTCCAAAGTAATACATATAAACCTTAATAAAAAGCGCCTCCATACGTAAGCAAGGGTATTGACCTTTTTGCATTTTCTTATTCATTTCAAATTTGCTAATAAACATAAATACGATCCTTTTCAAATTTACTACTTATGTTTTAATTAATAATAGTTTTTAATTAGTTTTATTTAAGTAAGAAGACCCAAACTACATGACAGCTTCACTTCCTCACCTCAACGAACGCCGGCTCACTTCCATCTTCTGCCCTCACTGGCCTTTTGCAGAACCAGAGGCATCCTCCCTATAAGTTGCTCTGATAGCCACTTGCATCCAAGACTACTGCAGTTTTCGATTATGAATTGCCGCTCATCATCCCCCATTCGTTCCAACCATCGCTCGCGCTGACTGATCTTCCCCTATCTTCTCGCACCTTGCACGCTGTGTCATAAAAGGGCCTTCCTCAACTACTTCTGGGGATTCAGCGAGTCGCTGGAATATCTTGTTCATGGCTTTGCCGGCCGCTTCGTTGGCTGCTGCTCTGGTGACCGGAGCGATAACATAGTGTGACAACAGCCCCACCAGCCCACCACCGTAACGGACGGACAGGGTAAACATAATTAGTAAATTTAAAATGAATATCACAAACTCAGATTATACCATTATGTGTCTCTTGGCAAGACATCAACCCTGTAGGGGAAGAATATTGTAGAGATAATGGCAACGGAACGGCAGTTTAATACTACGAGTACTCCTGCAACCTTGCTTTTGGGCCGTTTTCTACTACTAATGCCTTCGCTACTGGCTTAGGCTATAAAGTTAGGCAAGAAGAAATATACATATACATAAACGACAAATTATATCTATACAGTACTGTCCATGAGCAACCCTTAAATTATGCAACCAGTAGGTAGTAGAAGCGCAATCGCTCGTTAAAACGTCACAAAAGATCATCACCCCCTCTGGCCTTCTCGCCCATCTACTGCATCATCAGAGATTTATATCCACCTCAAGGGTCCATCCCCTGCAGGCGTCATCGCATGCCCTCTCATACCCATCCCCGAGATGGCCCTAGGTGACGGTCTCGTTTCTGAGTCATTATTATTATTGAGTTGATGTTCATTATCAATATTGTCACCATTATTAGGTGCGGCGGAAGGGGAAGAAGGATCGGCAGAGGTAATGAGGAATGGTTGAAGAGATTCGAGACCGGCTTTGGAGACTCGTCGGCCGGGTTGAAGGGTGGTTCGATCCACAGGTGCTCTAGTTATTTTTCCCTCAGCTCCAACATTTTTCGTCGACCAACAAAAGAATATGAACGCTTACCTCCGATGATGCACCCAGACGCCATTTTTTCTCACTTCCCTTTCATCACCCACTGCGATCCTTCCTTCCCTTCCACCTTCTTCTTCACCACCATCATCCCCGCCCACTGGGGAGTATACCTTGGCTGGGCGGGTATAAGTATCCACACTACTCGACCAGGTAGGCGGTAAACTATCTCGAAGATGAGTCTTGCCTCTTCCCTCATCATCATCTCCATCTTCCTTGTGCCTTGAACTACCACCACCGCCCCCACAACCTGCGGTTTTAGCCCTCCCATTCCCATCCCCATGCACGCCTCCACTCTGCTTGACTCCCAATTCAGTCTCTTCCCACTGCATCAGCTCGGCGACAAAACCGATATTCGGGCTAATCCCCTTTCGCCGTTCTGCGACATAAGCATAGGATGTTTTGAGAGTCCATGCGTTGGCATGGATAAGATAAGCGAGGATGATTGTGACGGAACGTGATTTGCCAGCTTGGCAATGGACGTAGGTAGGTGCAGAGTGAAGGCGAGCGTCATCTATTACACACACCAGATCAGATTTTTATTTTTATTTTGGACGGTTTAGGACAAGGAAAAGTTAAGAACCGATGAACTCACCCAAGAATTCGCAAGCATCTCTCATGCCCTTCCCAACCCCATTCTCTTCCACAATATCTCGCATACCCACTTTTCTATACTTGAACCTCTCTTTCAAGCTCAATCCCTGATTATCATCGCACTCCAACGCGACATTCAATATCCGCTTCACACCTAACCGGAGAAGATATTGAACATCAGATTCGGATTGGATGTCAGGACCGAGGTAGAGGAAAGATGGAAGGATGACGGAAGGGTTGAAAGGTGCAACAGCTGTGCGGATTGTAGGCGGGGAAGAGGGTAGGGCGCCGTTCATGGAAGGTGGAGAAGAATAGAATCGGGCCGCTTGGTATTCTTGACTTTTCCTGGGAATATGTGATATCGGCGCACGAGGCGTACGTCCGTCGTATTGGTTAGGCGCCATGTCCTCCCCCTCATTCTCAATCTGTTTGGCATCGCCAAATGTCGAAGCGGAAGGTGGGAAATGCGACTGTTCGTACGCTATGGTCTGTATCGAAGCGGACCCGTTGGACCTGGAGTCTCCTACTATCCGGTCTTGGACCTGCCCTTGTTGCGGCTGAAAAGGAGTATGGGGTATGTTTAATGACAGTCCGGGAGACCTTTGTGGCCTGGTTCGCGTACATAAAAACCCATGGGGTGTGGGAGGAATATCGTGGTAGCCACCAAGCGTAGCGCTCTTCAACGGTCTGTCAAGATTCAGACTCAATTTTGGAGTCCGTCTCTGACTCGCTTGGCCGGCATTAATCGAGAGTGAAGGAAGGTTCCGAGTAGGCCCTGCAAAAGGTGGGCGAAGTGATGGTAATGAAGGACGGTGGTTGAGAGATTTTGGTGAGGATGGGGATGGGGATGCAGGGATAGGTGGTAGAGGTATTTCGCATGGCGGAGCTGATTTTGGAGGGAGCAAAATGGATGTAGGTTCAGGGCGAGGTTTGCTGTCGGTTTCTGACACACCCATATCGAGACAGGGGCGGGTAGTGGCCTGCCCGGAAACGAGCGTTCTTCTGGCTCTTTCGTAATTTAGTACTGCAGCCCATCCACCTTTTACCACTTTGGTCCTGTCATTGATCAAGCTCTTCAGGATGTCCTCCACGACTCTGCCCTCTTCGCCTTGACAAATCACGGCAATCTCGACTTTATTTTGATCTGCCGAGTCCCATCGTTCTCGAGCGCTTGGTAAAGAAACAAAAGGCGAGAGAGTCGCCCATGATATAGCGGAAGGATTTGATTGAGACTGTGATTTTTGGAAGCGTTTTGATAAGAGAGTAGGGACCGAGAGTGGGATGGAGTTTGGTAGATGGGAATTGAGAAAGGAAGCCAGCGGTCGGGTGTCGACCAACAATACACTTCCGCTCTCCACCCGATCGAAGACTAGTTCAATAGGTATACTCTCCATTGGTTTAGAGGAGGAGCTGAAGGATGATTGTTGTCCAGGTGTATTAAAGGCTGACTTGTCAGAATCGGAGGGTTCTAGTGGGGAGTCGATCGGTCGAGCCAAGAGGTTTTGCCGCACTGCTTTGCGTAGCTTGGATAAATCTTGCAACTCGTTGTCCAAGGAATGGTCTGAGTTATGAGTGAGATTGCTTCTATGGGGAAAAGATCTTTACAGGACATACCGTCACTTGCACCCGAGGAAGCCGCAACAGGTCTTTCCAGCTGTATTTCCCAGTCTTCCGGACCAGCTTCTCTTGGTTTTCCAAGTACAAGCGGAGTCGGTCGTTTTCGATTTGGAGACGTCGCTGCGGCAGTGCGCGACGGTAATGGCGCTGTCAATGGGATTTTTGAACCTTGAGCTAGCTCTGAATTTCTTGTGCCTCGATTTGGAGGTGGGATGGTCGGCGAGTAGACGACGTGAAGAGGATGTGGCCGGGCGACGGGTGATGGGTTGTTGTTGTGGGTGTGTTGTTGAGGCTGCATTGTCGGATGAGCATGTGCTGCGGAGTTGTTATGGGAGCAGATAGCGATGGTGAGAGGAGAACCTTAACAATTAACAACAACAACAACAACAATAATAATAATAATAACAACAACAGACACTGCTTCTGCGCAGAAGCCGATTCGCGTCACCTGTTGTTTATCCTCCCGTACTCAGGGTGCGCAGAGGAGTCACAGATTGTTTGTATATATTCACGTATATGCCAGAAGTATACTCTCTGCACACAGGACAGGACAAGGGGATATACATCAAAGGAGCGACATCTCGATCCTCCTGCCTGCCTTTACACCTTGCCATCCGCAAGCAACAACCTTCCATTGCACAAGGGACAATTCGCGTGTCTATCACCATGGGCTCACACTAACAGCACCCGACACTTTCAGCGACGTAGCATGACCATACACAATACGAGACGGTTGAGCGGGGTATGAACTATGCATTATGTTGACTGCTGACACTGTTATTTTCATCTCGCATCCCATCGTCTGCCCGGCACGCCCTTTCGAGATTATCCAAAAACCCAAGACGGTCTACATGCTTGCATGTACTACACACTAGAGAGCCAGTGCTTGTTTACTCGTTGATCTTGGCGAGGATCTCGGCGTCCTTGAAGAGATGGAACTCCTACATATATACGGTCAACAATGCATCCCTTCGGCATACGCCACTACATGACTGCATGTTGTCGCGCCGACTAAAGCCATAACTCACCTCTTCGCCGACCTTGATAGGGCTACCACCCCATCCAGGCAAAAGAACCCTGTCTCCGGGCTTGACAGAGACGGGAGTGACGTCGCCGTCCTTGTTGCGAGCACCGGGGCCCACAGCGATGACGGTGGCTTCAGGGAGAGGAGATTGGGTGGTAGAGGAAGGGAGGAAGATACCAGAGGCGGTTTTCTAGTAGAAGCGTAAGCGTCTCTGCTCCTGAGGACTGACCAGGCCGACGCAGCACAGGTAGCGGTGAGCGTGGAGAAAGACGTACGGTCTCGGGCTTGAATCGCTGGACGAGGACCCGGTCGAGGAGAGGCTGGAGAGCCTTGATGTTCTTGAAGGTGGCAGCCTGTGTGGTGTCAGCGGGCTGCGTGTGTGAGATGCTGCCGTGCTCACCATTCTGGGTGTTTTTGTTTCGCAGAGAAATGTTCGGAGAGCGAGCGAAATAAATACATGTTCCAGAAAAAACCCCGCAAAGTCGAGAAGGTGCTGGAAATATTAATTAATTATTCCCGCGGTATTTACGAAATAGTTAAGCATCGGCGAGTACTTTTTAGGGAATTTCCTCTCGCCAATCCATTTCCCACTTGCTCATCCATCCGAAACAAGAAAAAATGAACCCCCTCCGCTCCCGCGCTGCTCTCCCCCGCCCCGCAAGGCTCATCCAGAACGCTGCTGTCCAGAAGAGGGGCTTCGCCTCCAAGGACGTCGTCTTCGGCAACGACGCCAGGCAGGGCATGCTCAAGGGTGTTGACGTCCTCGCAAAGGCCGTCGCTGCCACCCTCGGCCCCAAGGGCAGGACCGTCATCATCGGTGCGTACTTCTTGCCTGGAAGACATGCAGTCGCTGATATGGACCACAGGCCAGAGCTTCGGTGGGCCCAAGATCACCAAGGACGGTGTCTCTGTCGCCAAGGCTATCACTCTCAAGGACCCCGTTGAGAACCTCGGTGCTCGGTGAGTCCTTCGTGGTATCTCCTCCAAAACTCCCTGTTGACATTATCTACAGTCTCGTCCAGGATGTTGCTTCCAAGACCAACGACACTGCCGGTGACGGTACCACCACCGCCACTGTCCTCGCCCGAGCCATCTACTCTGAGGGTGTGAAGAACGTCGCTGCCGGCTGCAACCCCATGGACCTCCGTCGAGGTGCCCAGAAGGCTGTCGACAAGGTCCTCGAGGTTCTTGCTGCCAACAAAAAGGTTATCACCACCTCTGAGGAGATTGCCCAGGTATGTCGAGATAACTATCGCGGGAAGAGGCCGGGTTGAGCTGACGATTCAAAATCAATTCTAGGTCGCCACCATCTCCGCCAACGGCGATACCCACGTCGGTGCCATCATTGCCCAAGCCATGGAGCAGGTCGGCAAGGAGGGTGTCATCACTGTGAAGGAGGGCCGAACCATTGACGACGAGATTGAGATTACCGAGGGTATGCGATTCGACCGAGGCTTCATCTCCCCTTACCTCATCACCGACACCAAGAACCAGCGTGTCGAGCTCGAGAAGCCCTTCATCCTCCTCTCCGAGAAGAAGATCTCTGCTCTTCAGGACATCCTTCCTTCTCTCGAGATTGCCGCCCAGACCCGTCGACCTTTGTTGATCATCGCCGAAGACATTGACGGTGAGGCTCTCGCCGCCGTCATCCTCAACAAGCTCCGAGGTCAGCTCTCCGTCGCCGCCGTCAAGGCCCCCGGTTTTGGTGACAACCGAAAGTCTATCCTCGGTGACATTGCCATCCTCACCGGCGGTACTGTCTTCACTGACGAGCTGGATGTCAAGCTTGAGAAGGCTACCCCCGACATGTTTGGTACCACTGGCTCCGTTACCATTACTAAGGAGGACACCATCATCCTCAACGGCGAGGGTGACAAGAGCCTCATTCAGTCTCGATGCGAGCAGATCCGAGCTTTGATCAACGACTCTAGCACTTCCGACTACGACAGGACTAAGCTCCAGGAGCGATTGGCCAAGCTCGGTGGCGGTGTCGCCGTCATCAAGGTTGGTGGCTCTAGCGAGGTTGAGGTCGGAGAGAAGAAGGACAGGTATGACGATGCTCTCAACGCTACCCGTGCCGCCGTCGAGGAGGGTATCGTCCCCGGTGGAGGTACCGCTCTTCTCGTGAGTCGCTTTCTTCGTGTAAAAAAAGCATATTTTTTGGCAAAATGTGCTGACAATCCCTACAGAAAGCTTCTACCGCTCTTGAGGACATTGCCGTCGACAACTTCGACCAGAAGCTCGGTATCTCTATGATCCGACAGGCTATCCGACGACCTGTCCGAACCATCGTCGAGAACGCCGGTGAGGAGGGTTCCGTCGTCGTCGGTCGACTCCTTTCCGAGGAGTTTGCCGCTCCTGAAAAGTTCAACTGGGGTTACGACGCCCAGACTTCTCAGTACCGAGACATGATCGCTGCCGGTATCCTCGACCCCTTGAAGGTCGTCAGGACCGCCCTCGTCGACGCTTCCGGTGTTGCTAGCTTGTTGACAACTAGCGAGGCCTGTGTTGTTGACGCCGAGGAGAAGACTCCTCCTTCTGGTATGGGCATGGGTGGTATGGGCGGTATGGGCGGTATGCCCGGTATGATGTAAGAAGGGTGTGAGAGTAGTATTAATATGAAAAAAAAAGTGTTTTTGGGAATCTTATTGCATAGGTGGTTGTTGCGATGCTTGTACGCATAGCGTAGTGTTCAAATGTTCATGGTTTATGGAATCACAACTCAGTTCTAAATAAAAGAGACAAGAGTGGAAGATTGAATATCGTTGCGTCATGAGTTTATTCTAAAGCACTTCTTCGTTTTTGTTGCAACTTGGCCAACGAACAGCGAGCGAACGGACCAACGAAAAGAAGTCTCGACAAGATATTAAGTTTTATTATACTCTGCACTCGTCTCTACGCAAAACAAAAATGAAAGATCTCACTGCAGAAGCGGCCATCTCTCCTTCCGACGACAATCTTCTTCCGGCTCTCGCATCACTTCGGGAAGGTCACCCGGACAAGGGCATACTCAAACTTCTCGCCCAGCTTAAGATTGATCATCCCGAATGGGCCGTCTCTGAAAAGCGGTTCCGAAAAGCTCTTCAACTTGCTCCCTGTCCTGGAGGTGGCGAGGCCGATCCAAAAGAAAAGGCACTCGTGGCCGATACAGGCCTTGACCCTTCCATCGATGTAAAGAGTATCGCGCCGAAAGTAGAGGTGAAGATGTTTGCCGGGGGGAAGGGAAAGGGGTTGGTCGCAAAAGAGGAATTGAAGCAAGGCGAGATGTTGTGGCAGGAGGAGCCATGGATTGTCACTTCTGATCCGTAAGTTTCACAGAATGGAGTAGGGCGCAGAGTTAAGGAAGGGAACGAACGGGTGAGAGGGGCGGGGTAGGTGATGGAGATGGAAGCGCCGATGGAAGACAACAAAACTGATGTCGAAATGCTCGGGCAGAGGACATTATTCTCTCTTAACCCAATCCATGATGTGCTCCCAATGTTTTTCCCTCTTCGCCCGCCCATCACCACCTATCTCTGTTCCCTGCCCCCACTGCACAACCGCCCACTTTTGCAACCGTCTTTGCTACACCAAATCTCTCTCTTCTTCGCATCCACCCCTTCTTTGCCCAGGACTCAACCCCGATGCAAGTAGCCTGATGAATTTTATCAGAAAGCGAGGCGAAAGGAGCGTTGAAGGCGTCGCCAAGATTTTGGCCCGGTGGAGGGGTGAGAGGGAATGGGATGCCAAAGGCAAAGCGGAGGAGATGGAAAAGAGGATCTGGAAGGGGATGGCTAGGGTTAGTCAGAAAAGAAAGGAAATGGAGCGTCGAGAGTGGTAAGTGGTTTGCCGTTTATAGTCTCATTGAGACTGAATCGATGGGGTTTGGATAGGAGTTACATCTCAAAAGCGCGGATGGAAGAGTGGCATCTCATCCACATCATGCTCACCAACGTCCTTAACCCGTCTCCCACTCATGAAAACTACAAGCCTTTCCAACGCTTGCTCATCTCCCAACATCCTCGCCGATCCAAGCCTGTGCCACTGACGGAGAAAGAGGTCAAGAGGTGGTTTTCGTTTGAAAGTTTCCTAGAGTTATTAGGCTTGGTGGGTCTGAATCAGGAGGATTCCGGTGGATTATATGCGTTGCACGCGCATATGAACCACTCGTGTGAGCCAAACATCCAAGTGCGAAATCTTCCCAAATCTTATACTCCCCCAACGCAAGACACGCTTCCTGTCAATCTACCTCCCCCCATCCAGGCCGGCGATAGAGTCTCGAACAAGCTCACCATCCTTGCCCGTCACGAGATTCAGCCTGGAGAGGAATTGACGATTTCGTATGTCAACATGAAGATGTCCAGAGACGAGAGAAGACAGGCGTTAAGGGAAGGTTATGGTTTCTGGTGCGCTTGTGACAGGTGTATGAGAGAGAAAGAGCAGCCAAACGGTGAGAAAGCTGAATAGTGCAGAGTTGGGGCGCATTTCCGGTTTTTACAGGTTACCGTGCCAATGAATGATATTACAAAAACTGCTACTCTAAACTAAAACGGTCACTGATTCATGTAAAGAAACGGACCTCATTGAAAGCTACAACAGTAATATACATAAAATCATATGCTTTATTTTACTGCGATATCCGGTTTGAGTACGTACATTAAGCTGACAAAACATGGCTGTGCCATTCTTCCACTCCGCCTGTCAAATGTTGTAACTCTTCAAGACACTGAAGGAATCTCATTACCGCACAATCACGACGACACATGGGACAAGTCGATTCTTCCATGGTCCATTGCTGATTTATCTATCAGTCTTAATTCAAGGAAAAAATGGACAACTCACGTCAAGACAAGCCTTGTGAAACATATGTTGGCAAGGCGTTATGGTCACACAAGTGAAGCTTTGATACTACCATTCACCTGTCAATACTGATAGCGTGGTGAACAATTAAGCACAATACCTTCTCTTGGCAAATGGGACAGTCTTTCTGGGCAGCCGCATCTTCTATATGCTTCCATAGGTAATCCTTCAGCACATCCCGCAAAAGTACCTTTTTCATTGCCATCGGCAATCCTCTTGTAAATCTCACCGCCGTTGCCAGCATGCGTCCGCTGCCGACGGAAGCTGATGAATCAACAGTGTCGATGGAACATTTTAACCACTCTTGTACCATCAGCTTGAACACTGTTTCCAATGTGATATCAATAGGGATATCTCCATGGAATTCCCAAAGCCCTTCATTGGCGCACAGACGGTACGAAAAGTTATAACTGTTCTGTGAGATGGGTTTCCAGGGGGAAAAGTCGGGGAAAGGGGTCCAGGACTGAACAGCTGAGTGTGAGAGGATCGTATTTGGAGAACTATTGCTAGCCTCCCCAAGCAAGTCTTGAACGTTACTGAAAGACACGTCGCCCAAGCGAGCATTTAACTGAGAGAGCATTTGTTCACCTCCAGCGGCCTCGACCCATTCTTCTGTCAAAATATCGGACCGCCATGCGGCCCAGCTGGACGGTAGGGTTGCTGATCGATGAAGCTGAGAGATTCCTTGGGTCAGAGGTAAGTCTTGTCCTTGACGCTCGGGGGTCTCAACCCCTCTTGAAGCAATTGTGCTAGTCTGGCCAGACTCTCTCTCTTGGGGCATGTCCTTTGGCTCATTCACGGCACCATGTCGTTCCACGTGTCTGGCCCAAGAAATCACGCGCTCTTGCAAGCCATCAGGCATCCCAGAAAGACCGCGTGGCCCATTGTCGCGTATGTGGATCGCATGCGAGTTCGTGCCGTTGAGGTCGAATGAAGACATGCCGACTGCGATATTCGCTGAAGACATGCCCTGTTCAAATGACCTATATTCTGCGCCTTTGCAAGTGATGTAGTCATTAACCGCGTTGAGGAGCGGATGCATCCTTCTTGGTAGCGTTGGGAAGCCTGATGGCCTACTACGTCTGTGGCCTGTACTCGGCCTCCGACCATCAACCGATGCAGAAGGCTGCGTGAGGGTCTTGCGTGAAGACACTAATGAAGATCCAATTCTTTCGGGAGTAAGAGGAGATGATTGGTGCTGGCCGGTACCTACTGATGAAATGGCCGTATACAAAGCCGTAAATGATGCACCTTCTACCCATGGCTCGCGATTGTCAACCGAAGCGTGAGTGGTCCTGAGATTGCTGAGAGGATAGACCTCACATACTAGGATCTCTTCAGATACCGCCTGCTCGGGCGTTGAAAGCCCTATGGATTTCACTATCATTCGTGTTGGCCAAACGGTCATAGTGGTATACTCGCCTTCTGTCCGTGCAATTGGCTGCCACTGCTGATTACGCCACTGGCCGTTTTGTACATTTTTCTTGTAGGTGACGAAATGCCAGAGGTTATAGGTTTGTCGGCTGCAATGGCCGGTATTCGGCTGAGGGTAGGCGATTCCATAACATACGACATCTGGTGTATCGGTCGGGTTGAAAAAGACAGGAACGGAACAGTTGGCAATGTCACGATAGTTGACGTCTTTCTGTTGAGTATCGAGGATAATCGGCGTAGGCCCTTCTTCCCCGAATTGCAATTCGAAAGTATCGTTGCTCATAATAACTGTCCTTGATTGCTTGAATAATCCGGACGATTCGGATCGCGACAAACAGGATTTCAAAGACATCATGAATTTCAAGACGCTATGAAAGAATGTCACAAGTCAGCTTCATACCAGGGCATGCTATGATTATAATGGAAAGGCATCTAAAACACGGCCCTTTCGTAAAAGAATTGAGACCTTTTGGCCTCACCACAACGATTGCTGGAGTCATATATGCGACATCCCAGTAATGATGAACAGGGCGCCAAAGACGGTAGCCAATGGCAATAAGAACAATGCCAACAAGACCAACGAAGATGACCTTCGGCCGTTGAACGCTTGCGAACATTGCGAAAGGAGAGTGAAAAGAGTAAAAGACCTCATACAAATGATGAGCTAAGGCCAACTTACCGTTGTATAAACCGTCACGAACTTATTGATTAATGGCGTAAGAAGGTAAAAAGACAGATGGAGTACAGAGTGATAGACTGCTGAAGGGCTGTGAAAAAGCTGGAAGGTTATTAGATGTTTGAAGCCGATTGCAGGTTGTTCTCTACGTGGAAGTGCTCAGTTACTTTGCCTCTGTTGTTAATAGCACATGGGGAATTTATATCCCTCTTCATGGCGAGTAAACGATTCCCTTGCCGTTATCCGGAAGAAAAAGGTGTTGTTCGTAGCTGCTGTTCCGTTTTTCCCTGCGCGAGGAATGAAGGAGCGGAAGAGCGGATGAAAGGGAGAAAGTGGTAAAGGCGGATACATGACATGGTTCGGCGGCGGGTTCATACGTAGTGGAAAAAACAAAACGGATGCCTTACACGTCACTACTTCTTTCCGCACTGAGTCGCCGACGCCCAACAACCACGCATCTTCTCCCGGCACGGACGGACTGCTATCGATCTGTATGCGTGGGTTAAGGGGCAGTGAACGCATTTGTACCTAAAGGCGTATATTATACATGGTATCTTCGGGACCAACTGAGTTCTAAGTCCTTGTTCGCTTACTTTCCTCCCCTTCCTGTCCATCCTCTAACTTCCTCTTTTCTCCGCTTGTACTGCTTCCTTCTCTTGCGCTATTCAGCTTTTCTTCCCTTTGCTTGTTTTTGGCCGCTACCAGAGCCCTGAAGTCATCCTGTCCCTGAGCGGAAATCCCAGGAGAGGCGGCAACAGCCTTTGCAGCAGCCACCGCTGTCGGACGGGGTTTAGCCAAAGCTTTACGGGCAGCGCGCGGGGCAAACATCGTCGACGGCCCGGAAGGAGTGGACGATAATTTGACATTCCTATCATTTCCGCTGTCTTCCTTAATCTCTTTGGCAGGCGGGAGTCGTTTATTCTGCTCGGTAAAAGTGATTTCGTTGCCATTAAAGATGAATGGCTCTGTGCGAAGCAAAAGTTTGCCAACATCCTACCGCGCTAATTGTCAGCAGTTACGCAAATAATGTTACAGGATGAACATTTACCGCTTGGGATTCCAACTCCGCTAGTGCTTCATGACTTCTGACGAACATCTCTAACCTTCTGACTGGTACAATCTTCTCTAACGCTTGTTGCAGAAGTCCTTCTTGAGTACCTTCCGGAAGGTTGGATAGTCTTACAGAGCGAAGGCGCTTTTCAGCCGCTTGATCCGGTTTACTATCTTATTAGCTGTTATAACATAATTTTAAGACTTACCGCTCTTGAGACTTTTTGTTGGCATGGTTGGGATCACTGATTTCCACCTTGAGGTATTTACCTTTATACTGAGTACCATGCAGCTTCAAAGCTGCCTTCGCTTCCGCCTCTGTAGACATCTCAACGAAAGCAAACCCTTTGCAAATCCTCTTCAAGGGGTCCCAACCCAGCTTGATATGACTAATCGTCCCAAACTACAATGCCCGCACCATAAGTTTTTTTCATTGTGGAACCTCTGATCGGCTTGCTCACCTCATTGAACAGACCTTTGATATCGACTTCTGTTGATTTACTGTTTAATCCGCCAACGAATAGGGTCGAGTTCGCCGCGTCGCTTCTTTTGGTCTTGGCAGATGGATCTGATATGAGTACAGTGAGGCCGAAGTTGGTAGAAGCTCCGGGGACCTTATAGTCATGGAGTACAAGAGCTTCTTGCGCGACAGCCTGTAAATATGTGTTAGTTCCTTGATTAGGGAGAATGCGGCTTAACTCACAGGGGATTCCATGGTGACATAACAAAATCGCCTTGAGTCGGCATACTTTCTGCTAGGCCATCTAGTCTCAAGGATTCTCCCATACTATGCGACGTCTCGCCGTTAGTGGATCGGAAATACTCGTGCAGACATATGCTCACCTGTCTAAATAAATTTCTAATACCCCCATCATCCATTTCTCTTGGGAAGTTGGTGACAAACAAAGTTGACCTCCAGAGCATCGAGATGGAGACCGGGGTTCCCTCAAACTTCTTTTTGTCC
>NC_009178.1:518265-533265 GCF_000149385.1 Cryptococcus deneoformans B-3501A
AACATCTAAGACCTCAGCAGTCATCCCCAAGGACCGCATTAATACGATCTGACGTCGGAGGAAAAATATATTTTCAGGTTGCTCTTCAAGCTCAGCTAAGAGATTGCTGAGCTCCGCGAGGACAGCATCCATGTTTGTCTGTGATCCCCCTTCCATTTTAAGTGTGATTGCAGCAAAGATTAAGAAATGATTCTTCGTTACGCATACGAAAAGAAGGAAGTACTGAGGGCCTTTGCCAAAAGTGATGATGTCAAAGTGTAATTACGTAATGAACTATAAACGTATACGAAGGTCATGCATTGGTGACAAGCTGCAAGAATTATTAGGCTTCTATTACCAGACTATGCGATTCATCTCCCAAGCTACATCTCTGCAACCCCCATACAGTCCCCAGTTCGATCAATTCAAGCAAGATTTTGACTCTGGTATAAGCGCCAAAAACCATGCAGTACGTCTTTACATATTTGAGCCTGTTGGCTTTGGGCGCGAAAATGACCATTGGCCACAGATCTCTTTCCCCCGAATGTACTCCTCTGAAACATCGTTACGACTCTTGTTTCAATCTCTGGTTTGAAGGATACCTACAACCAGCTCTCGACGCCACAAGATCTGTCTCGTATCCAGCACCCACTGCTTCCCCTTCTTCTCCCCAGGTTCAGCCTACCGCTATCGTCCAGCAACAAGCAGAGCCCCAAACACAGAAAAGGACACTGATAACATCGTGGGCAAACGCTTTTCCTTCTCGTCGATCTACCGCTTTACCGCAAACAAAAGCCCGACAGTCCTCCTCCTCGACCGTGGAAGGAACATCGCTTCCAATGTCCGATTACCCCGACCCCGTATATGAAAACAGTCAGATTATGAACATCGATACGGCTGGTAAGAGTAGAGCGCAGATCAAGGCAGAGGAGTATGAAAGGGCTTGTGGCCAACTGTGGAAAAATTATCAGGGGTGTCTTCTGGTAAGTTTCCTGGTCACATCAATGGCTATCAGCTGTTGGCGCTGATTTCATATGGCGAGTAGAAGGCGATAGGGGAAAACGAAAGTCTCACTCAGCTACTCGAACAAGCAAGAGAGGAACATCCCCTCAAGGATATGGATAAATTAGAAGGTACTGCTTGGGATCCTAAAGCGAATCCTGCCAGTCCTTGAGGGAAAGATTAGGAGCGCCTCATCCAAAGTTGAACATAACATCTCATCAAATGTAGCCAGGACAATCCTGTTGGGAACTTCAACGTTCATAATGACATTGCTTTGTAGTGAAGTGGAGGTTGTGGTGATTAGAGACAAAGACTTGAGTTTATATGTGGTGGATATTCAGAATATGTATGCCCACTGTCACCATTCATGACGTTCGGATGGCAATCCGTCTGCATTTCAATAGCAAAAATAGACGCAAGAATCCGACTCCTCTCTTAAACCCTTCGCGACCGCGTAGCCATCCTTGGAGTCGGTGCCGGGTTTTCCCTCTTCCGCCTGATCTTTCCAGCCTCAGATCCCTGGACACTGGGTGTCGGACTAGGGGCAGCTTTTCTATTTGACCTTCTCACTCTCGGTGTCTCCATCAACGTCGCAAGGCCATCATCCGTAATTTCGCTAGCAGCCACGCTGCCTCTCCTCTTCTTTCTTACACTGCCAGAAGCGGCAGTGCCATTTCTTTTTGACGAGGGCACACTCATGTCCATATCAACACTCTCGTGATCACTGTCTTCTAACAATGCACGTGAAACAGAGCGAGTCATTCGTCCATGCGTAACAGGTGTAGCGGACGGTTCCGGATGCGCTGATGCTCCACGGGTGCGCCGAGCGCGCGGTTCATCATCTGATGTTGACGGGGGAAGTGCACTCTTCCTCGCACGAGTCGATCTTCTAGACGGTGATATAGACATGGGTGGCGTCTTATCGCGCGTTCTTCTGCCTCCCTTCCTGGTTGACTTTGGTTCCTCTACAACGGCATATGACGGCGACCACGCGCTATCCTCAGCAATAGGTTCAATGGGGTGATTTTCGTCAACAGGAAGTTCTTCTGGCTCCACACTCATAGAAACCTGTCTTCTCGACCTTCTCAAACCACCATTTCCACCTGTTGTATCTTTATCTTTTCCCTTAACCGGTTTTTTTTTAAGTGTTTCTTCAGCTTCTTGGTCATCGTTGATGACCATCTTTGGTCTAGGCTTCTCTGGAGAGGCATGTGCTTTAGCAGCCGCAGTTTTCTGAGGAAGTGAAAATGGACTGCCAGTGAAAGCCTGGCTTTGCCTAGGGGATGAGCTGGACACCGTGGCACCTTGAGCGAAGCGGGGTGGGCCACCAAAAGGAGAATGCGTACGCTCTGGTCGCTGGGAAGGGGAGGCAACAGAAGCCGCGTGAGCGAGATGCACGAGGTTGGAGGAAGAAGGAACGGAACGAATAGGTGTAGGGGCGACGGCGACAGGTACGGGAACGGATGCTGGTACAGTCACTGGCACTGATGGCGAAACCAAAGCGAATGTAGGAGTAGGAGTGGATTCGTCCACCCCATCAACCTGCAGCCACGAGCCAATCATATCCATATCCTCTGAAAACCCATTGATCTCTTTCTCCGCTCTTCGTAAGCTTCCTTCCACATCGGTCAACAACACCCGCCTGTGTGCCTCTGGCAGAATGGAAATGAATTCCCTAACCATTTCCCGTCGCTTTTGCCTATCTCCTTGAGTGCCTGCACCGTTACCTGCAAGCTTTTTGTCAAGCTGAATTACTTGGTTATAATGTCCTTGATGGATTAAACGAATTGTCACTAGGTCGTGGAGCCGAGAAAGAGCAGAGGATGGAACAGAGCGTGGAGGATGAGAAAGAAATTCGGTTAAATGGGTTTCCTCCTCTGGAAGCAAAGGAGCATGGATGAGCTCTTTGAGGGCCTTGGATTGAACGACATGATTTCCAGCCCCGCATGGTGTGCGCGGAGCACCCAACATCCAAGACCAAACGACTTCCCGCATCCTTTTTCTTTGCTCAGGGGATGATTCCTGACGAGTACAGCCAAGGGCTGCAAAAATGCTAGTGGCGGAGGCAGTAGCGATCAATCTCACATCGCTCTCGAGTGAAGGATTCGGAAAATTTGGCTGAGTGGAGAGGAGGAACGAATGAAGGAGTGAGCAAGCAAGCTGCGGCGGTGATACAGATGTAGAGAGGGTTTGGACGATCTCGGACATAAAATTGACTTCTGAGATAGATGGGTCTGATAAGTTGTCGACTGCAATCTACAGTATCAATTGTTAGCATTCACGGCTTGAGAGTCATTCCAGTAACGAACCTTCCACAATCCGTGATCTAACGCCCAGTAACCGTCGATGAAGATCCTCCAATGTCTCGGCATACATCTTTTCCTGGCAAATTTGTCTGCCACTTTTGTCGCCTCTACAGACTTCACGATCAAAACAGCATCTTCATCATCGACATCCATTCCTTCGACATGCCCATTGGGCTTTCGTGCTTCAGGTTGACCGTCATAGTCCAGTAAGAGGTAGTAAAAGTAACAGTCTTTCTTGAGCCTGTCAAGTTCAGTAGATTGAATTGAATGAAGGAGCCTTCGGACATCGGCCGGTGATTTCGGAGGGTAGAGGGAGGGACCTAATGTTGTTGAGCCCAAGCGTTCGGTAGTACTGTATGAGCTCACCGTCGATTCCTGCAATTTCCAAGAGTCTATCAAAGAATAGTTTGCCGTTGGGTGACCGTTCTCGCCTTTTGGTGTATCCTTCCACTTCTGAGCTCCAAGGACTTGAAGACAAGTCAAAATGGCGTAAAATAGTGATCGGGATAGCGAATTGGTCAGCCTAATGATGCGTTTTTAGTATTTAACCACAGACCAAAAGGGGAAAGACTCGACATACAATGGCCATATTCAATATATATGGAATGCAACAGCGCACAATGGACAATACAGTAACTGGACACTGAATGCGAGGGCAACAAAGAACGGCGAGAAGAAAAAAAACGTGCCAGAGTCTTGTTGCGGACACCGAGCAACTCTTCTATCTTCTGTTAAGTACGCGTACGAGAAATCAATCAGTACACGGGATCAGATAGCGGGACCAAATATTGCCACTTAAGCCGCCCCATAACACAACAGGCGGAGTTACACGGACAAATTATTGATTACGTAATACCTGGACATGTGGAGGCATATTCGATTGTCATCTGTGTCAATAACGTCTGCACATAAAATGCTCAAATTGAGTCCTTAGATTTATATCCCTAAAGGACATCTGCTTTCTGTGGTCCATCGTTCGCCTGATCATAGCCATGGTTGTGTTCTTCACTTCAAAGGGTATATACCTGTTTACACTCGGCAGACCGAACGATTGCTGATGATGCACTCGCTACCGTTCTTCAGTGGTATCTCCCCCTGTCACTATCTATATGTACGCATCATGAGTCAGCTTTCCATTAGTACTTCCAGTACTCCGAGAAGTTTGTATGCTAACCCTAAGGGTTAGGGGGAAGGACAAAGTTGAAAGTATGCTGGGAAAATGATTTATCGAATGCCCAATCTAACAGGCTATCAATTATAGATGAGGAACTTCTGCGTTATGGTCTCCCCACCGATGTCTGGTTTCACGTAGAGTGCGTGATCGCTGTCCTCATACTAATTTTCAGGAGGCTGATACTTCGTCAGCAAGCTTTCGTCCGCGCATGTCTATCTTCGCCAGCCGGATAACCAACCACATGGAGAGTGGGACAAGCTTCCCGCTGTTCTTGTAAACGACTTGGCTCAATTGGTGAAAGCCAATAGTATTGAAGGTGTGTCTTCCTTATCATATAATTCTATCTGGAGGTAATTGTTATCTGCCATAAGGCAACAAAAAGGACAATATCACTGTAAGCGCTCCATCTCATAAGATGTAGAATGTCTGCTGATTTTGACATCCTCTAGATCATCTACACTCCTTTTACTAACCTCAAGGTGGGACTCTAATGCCTGTCAAAGTATCCACTAGAGGACACTATTGATTTAACTTTTAGAAAACTGGGGACATGCCCGTTGGTCAAGTATCCTTCCATTCCGACAAAATGGTCAAACGAGGTGCGTGCTTGCCGTAGTCGATCCAGTTTGACTCCCCACGGACTACTTAATGGTTTATACTCATGATTAATCGTGCAGCACATGTCTCGACTCGAGACAACGCCATTGTCAACCGCCTTAATAAGACCAAGATCGAAAAGGAAATAGATCATGAGGCTGAGAGGCAAGAGAGGTTACGCTTGGAAGGGAGGAAGAAGAAGGCTGAAGCCATTGAAAGAGTGAGTTTAACTTTCGCCAGGTGGAAATAGAAGCTTACAATTGGACGATCAACGTCGACATAGGCGAAGAAAGAACAGGAGCAGAAAAAAGCATGGGAAGAAGAAAAACAAGCTCGGTCTTATGATAATTTGTATTCAGAAGATGCCTTTGCTGAGCAAGAACAGTTCAGTGACGACGATTTCATGTAGTTGGGGAAGGATTTCCATACGTTCCCAATTGCAGACCACTTCTTAGCTTTGTCCATTTTGCTCGAGCAAGTAAATGGTAATGGAGGGTTTTCTTGAATACTTAATAAGAAAACCGTCCAAATCCTCTCTCCTTTGTTTTGAACAATTTGCACTTTAAAGCCCTTGAATCGGCATCAAGACATTAAGTTCCCAGAAGACTGATTCTCCTAGGAGACTAATAACGCTCTTTCGAGAAAAAAAGGTCAATTTGGGTACAACAGATGACCTGTCGCTAACATGCATGATATAATGGTACAATCATTATGTAAATGGACTAGCAAAATGCCTCCTGGTATCTATCTGCTGAAGAATAACAATAATACCATGAACTTGTTTCCCACGATATGTTACACCTGCTCTGGCTTTTTTTTCTTACACTCCGATCAAGCCCATCACTCCTGTGCAGCCCGCCCAAAGCAAATCTAACATTTTCCTCCCGTGCTCGCTCAGTCCCGTACCTCGCCATTCTTCATACCCGGTCGGACCCCAAGCAGATTCTCCCTTACACAATCCTAAGCGATCAAGACCTTCGAGGACAAATTCGACACCTTGAGAACGAGAATGACAGACAGCGATCACAGTCGGAAAGTTTCTGCCAGTGAGAGGACGAGAGCTATTATCGGTAGAAAAACTTTCACGAAGGAAAGGCGGGATAGCAGGGTCGGTGGCTGAGGTCGTCGAGGGATGATCTACGGCCGATGACTCTGCAAAAACGTTGCCACCCTTTGACCACTCAATTCCACCTCCGTTTACTCTTTGCTCATCATCCTCACGTCCTTCCAGCTTTGACTTCAGCTCTTTACAATCCACGACCCTCGCCACCACCCTGAAGCTCCTAAAAGGCAAAGCCTGCGTCGATGATACATGTCTTTTTAGAGGCCTCACTTCATCAGTCGGTCGGGCCCAATTTGAACCCTGAGCCAATTCGCGCTTCATTGTTTCTTTGTCCTTGCTAGCCCGTTTCCTCAGCAATTTTTGAAATTTTGGCAACGACCCAGGTGGCGAAGAATCGTTGGCAGACGCATTACTATTCGTGGATGAAATACTATTGGAACTCTGGAATGCTGTGGATGGGCGAGATTCGCCGTCCAAATCCGAGTTGAAAGGGACATACCAGACAAGCAGGGCGCGCTTGGTTCCAGATGAGAAGAAAGGGTGAGGTATGACAGTGTTGTCATACGATTTGAGTAATGCGTTCAGATCTTTTGCAGTTTCGGAAGATGGAGAGGGAGGTGTAGGTGAGAAAGGAGTGCCTGGGGCGGAATTATCTCCTTCTAGGGGTATTATCATGGCGACCGCGTCTTCCGGTACGCCACCCCATGCGTTTCCTTCAATCCACTTGATTACCCGTCGCTCCTCCTGCCAAAGACCCTTCATCTCGTCCCCCTTCATTAGCCTTGGATGGGTTGGATGGTAATCTTTGATGGCCTCTAGTGCATACTGCGAGTGAGGGTTCCAACTCTGGTAACCATTGGGGGAGCTCGAACCGTTCCAGGAATGTGCCTGCACTCTCTCCCTTTCCCTCTCTTCACGGGCCAACCTTCTTTCCTCTGAAGAGCTGGTTCCCACGAGGCCAGAGTTCTTGAGGTTAGACAATCCCCGCTTTAGCACGCCACCGATGGAACGATCCTTCTTTTCCCCTTCGCTTTCCTTATTTCCATCCCGCAAGAGCTTTTTTCCTGAAGTGCTAACCCCAACAGCAAAGACGTCATCCTTTACTTCTCTGCTTCGTTCATCTTTCTTTTTCGCCTTAAGAACGGACATAGCACTGGTGAAAGGCATTGATTGAGAAAGTGAATTCGTCGTGTTGGTGAAGTCTTCACCTTCCGAATATCCTGTCGGCATGAGGGGAGATTTCGACTTGCCAGAAGCAGGAAATCCTTCCGACATGCTAGCACGGAGCTTCCCAGCCGGACCGTTTCTATGCATCGCCGCGGGCGAACGAGACGTGGGGTTGACAAATGGAGGGAAGAAAGCATTCACATTGAAGGACGGCAACTTTACGCCGCCTTGATCTCGGTGTACAGCTTTGCCAGCCAAGGTCAATCTCTCTGCCTTCTCCGTTTTATTTGGCACTACCAAACCGGAAGGCCGCACTTCTTCAAGCTCGTACTCTCTCGCTCCAAGCTTCTTCACTCTCCAGACCCTGCCAGTGACACTGCTTCTCACTTCATCATTGTGGAATAACTCGTACTTGCCTGCGCCGAGAGATTCCCATTCTGCCTTGGGTACAAGTTGCGAAGCGCCTTTTTTAGAAGGCGTTGGGCAGGCTCTGAAGGTCCATTCTCCTCTTCTATCCCCATATTCGTCATCATTTTCACCCACAAACTTTGCAAATGAATCTTCCTCCTCGCCTCCAAGTTTCAATGTTTGTGCTAATGGCACCCCATGTGCATCGACAGCATCTGTCGATGCATCTCCAGCCAAGTTCTGTCCCAGCTGGGTTTGGGAGCCAGACAAAATAAAATCAATGTCAAACTCAGTGACGTCAACAGGGTCTGGGGGATGCAAAGACGGCGGTAAGGGAGGGGGAAGCGGGTCAGACTGAAGGTTGCGAGAATTCAGTAAGTGATTAGCCCGGTGGAGAGCTAGTGTCGAAGGCAAAAGCCGGGGGCCAGGATCCGATAGAGGTAATAAGGGCGGAAGAGGCCTCAAAGGTGATAGACTCTGCACAATTGATTAGCGGCTACCAGGGAAAAGAGAATATGGCCTACCTCGCCAATACCTCCTCTTCGTTCATCGTCTTCCTCGTAGGCTGCTGCATCTTCATCTCCAGATTTGCTTCGTTCTTTCCCTCCATTTGCTTCCTTTTTCTGGCGCCGAGAAGCACTCCTTTCCAAAGTTCCAGGAATAGCAACGGGTAAACTCCCTCTTCTCAGTGGTACTTCGTCTTCTCCAGATAGCAGACCCGTCGCGTTTGCGCTTCGGCTCGGACCAACAGGAGCAGATACCGCACTCTCATCACCACTTCCTCTGAACATCCCCATACTTTCCCAAAGCATCAGACTCTGTCGCCTCAAACCTTTGCCTTGCCCCGAATTTATACTCTGGCCACCGATACTTAACCTTTCGCGTGCCCGGCGTCCATCTGCGCCATAAGTCGCAGCCAAAAAAGCTCTTCGCTGACGTTCAGCTTCCTCTGCCTCCGCTTGTTCAAAAACGCTCATATCTTCCCTCCTCTTTGACTCAGAAGGACGTCGATCACTTCCAAGTTGAGACACAGAGCGGGGCGTAGAGATTGTGGATGATATACCGGAACCGAATCTGAAGTTCTCAATAGGTAGTTCTCCAGAATCGTCCTTGCCGACCGACCCACGTGGCGGTGGTAGAATCGGGTTCCAAACACGTTGAGAATGACCAGCCCAGCCTCGATGGCCGATATGAGGCAGACTGCCTCTCCGCACATAATTTCCCCCCTTGTTCATCAGCTCAAGGAAGCCGATAGCAGAATCAGCATGAGCTGGGTGTCTACCCTCATCGTTGCTTGTTGGACGGAATGAAATTCCATTAGCATGGGTATGTGTTGGAGAAGGTGGAGCAAGGGTTGATATAGACGGGGTCAAAGAGGAACGTCGTCGACCAGGGTGCTGGTTAAGTGGACAGAACGAATGAGATGCGTGTGCGATGGGCGGGCGAGACAGGCTCAACCTAGATGCCGTACTTGCGGCTGAACTACGCCTGTTTGATTGTTGCAGCCCAGCGGATGACGGAGCTCCAGCATTAAATGCAGTTGCCGTGGCGAGAAAAGACTGCTTGGGACTATAGTTTGGGTGGAACCCTACATTTCTCGTAGGGTTGATATTTTCCCGCTCTCGTAGAGCTTGAGGAGGGACTGGAGATATAATGTTGAGTCCCAAAGGTGTCAACGATCCTCGGCGCGGGTGATGGGTATGAATAAACTGTGGTGGATGGGTCACAGAAATGGCCGAGGGGATTGAGGGCGCCGATGAAGGCGATAAAGGCTGGCTTGACCTGCACATGAGAGAAATATAAGTAACTGTAATCCAAGACCATTTCCTCAGACTCACGCGTCTAGCTCATCCGACCGTCTGCATATAGCACCCTCCGAGCTAGGCCCAGCTATGGCGTTGAATTGAGTGTCCAAGGGAGAATAGGCGGGTATTGGGATTGAATGCACAGAACCGCCACGTGGACTAGGAGGCTGGTCCATGATGAGGGGAAGGGTTTGAAAAAGGTAGATGACGGGAGTGGGGGCGGTCTGGAGTGATGGACCGTTGTGCGCCGCTGCTGTGTTTTGTTTGTGCGGGGCGTGGATGTGTATTCGAGAGATAGGCACTGGCTGCCGTGAAATGGAGATGGGATTTTCTGGGTGTGTTATTGTATCCAGACATCCATTAGGAACAAAGGAAGGATAGGAAAGGAGTGATGTGCTGATGAAGCGAAAATCAAGCTAACAGTTGATGGTGACGGTAACTGGCGCTGGCTGGGCGATCTTCTATTATTGGCGGTGTGTTCAGAGTTCCGAACTGTGTGCGGTGTTCCTGTGGCGCGATGTATGATGAGGAAGGGGAGAAAGAATCAACCGTACGTTCTGTGGAATGTGATGGATCTGTTGTAAAGATGGACGGAAGTTGTTTTGTGCGTGTGACATGAGTTGTGTGCAAATAAAATAATAATTCATCAATGAATCCCAGTGCCCAGCGAAGTGCCTTCCTCTACCGGCGCTGCGTTTGCTGCCGTTCAAGTGTCGCTGCAGCGTTTCAGCGTTCGTGTCGTCGCGGTTCGACTTTGCTCCATTGCTCCTATGACAAGCTACAACCTATACCCGTTTAGGAGACTACTACGTTTAGTGCGAAGCGGAAACTTTTTCCAAGGGTGCCAGGGGCAGCAAAAGCCAGCAGTGGGGGCTGGCAGCGGACAGCTTTCAGTTCCCAGTTCCCATGCCCCATGTCCCGTTGAACTAGGGCAGCCCAGGGCACTCACCAGGAACAGGGACATCCTGATCGTCGCTTTTTTCTAGTCCGTCTTTCCTCTCCCATCTTTTCTTGCAGCTTTCATCTCTCTCCTCTTCTTTTCAGCTCCTCCTTCTCATATTAAGTACGGCAGCAGAACAGGTGCATTCAAATGGCATTTTATCTTATTTTCAAATATAACTGAAAAACGCGTTTGTTTATTATGCTGCGTGAATTGTGAATGCTCCCTTCAAGCGGGTGACGACTATGACGCCAGGAGTATCGGAGATTGTCAATCTCCGTCGTTGTGACCCAGACAAACGTCCATGCAGCCATCAACGAACGCCATCCATAATAGGTTGCGTGATTCACGGCCAAATGGTTGGTTTAGAACAGGTTGAAAACGGAAGCCGGTGTGTGGTAGTAACGATCTTCCCAAATTATTTATACAATCAAATCCAGCCTTTCAAGCTCCAACATCTTCATAACGTGACGTTAATAAAATGTTCACCGTCATCACAACTTAATTAAACGAACTACATTTGTTATAATTATTTGATAAATTACTGGCGTCAGGCGTCATCGACAAATGCTCATCATCTTCGTGCTTCGTTATCTGTTCGTCGTCGTCATAATCCTAGGCGCGACACAAGCCTTTCTAGGCTTTTCGGGGAAGGCTCCCATTGAGGTACTATCGTAATCCCTACGTTACTGACTTCGTGAAGCCATCATCGTTGGTAACAAATAACGAATATTACCAAATGAGCATGAAAGTACGAGTACAAGCGGAATAAATGAACAACGTAAATAAACAACGAGCAAACAAGGAGAGGAGTGGAGGGTGCCGGCTTCCTGACATGCCGAATGCCCGGGGCCGACCAGCCACACAGAACAGAGGTAGGAAGATGATAGTGGTGGAGGGTAAAAAGGAGATTACTAATTTGACGACACATACAACTTCGGGTATCTTTCTATCTACAGTCGACTATTATACTCCTTCTTTGTAGAAAGATTATTATTGTGCAGAGCGCAAACAACGAATAATAAAAAACCGCAGGTACTACTTCCAACAGCAGTGCAACAGTCAGTCGGACCCATTGTCTTAGAATAATGTCCAGCTACACCCTTTTGGTTGGCGGTTACAGGCCTAACTACTCTCTCATCTCCTTTGACCCTTCTTCCGCTCAATTGAAGGTCATTTCCGACTCTCCAGCTCCAGAAAATGCCTCTTGGGTTGAGCCAGCGAGCTTGTCTGAAGAGAATGATGGATCAAGGATCTTCTATTCTCTGTCCGAAAGCAAGGGCAAGGCTGTGAGCTTGAAAGTCGAAGGAGAGAAAGTGACAGTGGTTAGCGAACGAGATACTCATGGAGGCTCTTGTCATGGTAAGGATGATAAGCCGTGCAATGAAGTGAGTTGATTTTGGTGGACAGTTCACGTTATGAAGGACAGGTCAGGTATTGCCGTTGCCAACGTAAGTGTTTGGGGGTTATGCTACATATAGGGAGTCATACTGACCTGTGCTCAAGTATCTAGGAGGTTCTATCATATTCTTCCCCATCACCTCCGACTCCACTCTCTCAAGCTCGTCGGCATCTCCTCTTCTCAAGTTTTCTCTAGTTTATGAAGAGCAGCAGCAGATTGCTCCCAACCCCGAGCGTCAGGACGCCGCTCACTGTCATCAGATTATCGAGGGGGATGAGGGGACTCTATATGTTCCAGATTTAGGCAATGACCGGGTCTGGGTAGTATGGAGAGAGGGGGAGAGTGGGCTGAGTATCAAGGGCTGGTGCCAAGCGCCTCCGGGCTCTGGCCCTCGCCATGCCTGTATTTCAAATGATGGTGAGTGACGTCCTGCAATTAGTACTCTTACTCACCAATCTCGCGTGTGTTACCTCTCAGGCAAACATCTTTACGTGCTCACGGAACTGTCCAACAGCCTCATAACATTCCCCCTCTCCGACCCAACTTATCCTATTATCCCTCGTCCTGACTCTCAGCTCAGTGTGATTCCCCCGTCCGTTCCCAAAAAGTATCACAAGTACATGAATGCCGCCGAGCTGGTTGCCCACCCGGTACATCCAGTCTTGTATGCCTCCAACCGCCTTGAAATGGACCTTTCGGAATCCACCAAGGGGGAATTCAAACCTTCAGTGACAGGCGATGCGGTGGCTATAGCGACTCTTACCTCCGATGGCAAGCTTGGTAGTGTTCAACATGTGAGGACTGGGTGCAATGCCGTCCGTGCGATGCAGCTCAGCCCGGATGGCAAATTTGTTGCTCTTGCCGGGCAAAACGGAGGTGGCATGGAAATCTGGAATGTCGGTGACGATGGCAAGACATGGGCTCTGGTTTGTAGAAATGAGAAGCTCGAGGGTATAACGGACGTCGCATGGTTGTAAACGCTTGACCTATTTGTAAGTGTATGATCTTTCAATTGATGCTATCGTCTTTCGACGATGAGCGATCCGGCCATTTGCTTTGGTGACTGAGCATCACTAACGAGTTTTTCGTACTGCAGATAGATCCCTGAGTAAGATTCACTGAAGTAGCAATGAGAGACTGTACAGGATGCAGATATTGTAACATTTCAACTGCCGCAATCTACTGTCAGGAGATGTACCGTATTATATGTTGCTGCCTGACGCACTTGGTTGCAGTGATCATCGGTGGTCCTTCGGTTCACGAGAAGAAGGCGGCCAAATATCAATGGATAAAAGACCTTACATGGCTGCCAGTGGGAGCTGAAATTTGGTGACTGAGTGTGCTTCCACCGGTCTTGTCCCTCGGTGTATAAATGCAGTGCATCTGCCTTCTCTTTTGCTTCATTCTAAGGAGATATCCCGTGGTTAGCGGGACACAGACAGGGGCATCCTGACCATCTTGTAGTGACCAGTATTTTGCCTCGCAGGTGTCTCATCCACCATCATCTCAGAACCAATGGAACTTAATGGGCTAATGACTACGGAGAATGAACATGCTTCTGAGGAACTTGGAAGCGAAATGGAGCTGGCTTCTTCACATCCTCATAACGGTACTGGAAGCATGATTTGGCGCCCTCGACGATCAGTATCTCTGGAATATTGAATGCCGTCGATGGTGTTTTAAGCCAAGAAGGGCATTATGTTCTATTGCAACCATGTGAGTAGAAGTATATAGGATGATTAATTATATCGATTTTATTTGGATCTCGCAATCATGTCCTGGTCTTTGCCGTCCAGGCTGCTACACTGGTGAAATTGTAGAGGAACATAGAAAAAGGTTCAAGGCAGACAAAGACGAATAGATCCTAACCACTGTCGTTATCAGTCGCTTCAATCAATGGATATCCGTCCTACTCGTGCATTATTTTTGTGGGAATGCACCCTGTTTTCCATGGTAGAGAAAATAACAAGTAAAGAAGACGAAAAAAATATTATGGGATGTAGAAGAGAATGAATGAGCATTATTATTACATTAGTCACGTATCGGTGCTGTCCGGTTATGTCGCTCGGCGGATGACGCGGTGAATGGGCTTGACTTGCGTCATAGTAGAACACGGCGTAGGGCGTTTCACTCTGTATCTCCATCGCCAGTCCTGTTTCCACCTGCAAGCCTACGAACTTGCCCCTACTCTTCTGAAAGCATAACTCCGAAGAGTGACATGGCCAGGTGAGCA
Source organism: Cryptococcus deneoformans B-3501A (assembly GCF_000149385.1). Taxonomy (NCBI): domain Eukaryota; kingdom Fungi; phylum Basidiomycota; class Tremellomycetes; order Tremellales; family Cryptococcaceae; genus Cryptococcus; species Cryptococcus deneoformans. Next base: position 532,342 of record NC_009178.1, read on the forward strand.
TTCTGCCGACATAGTCCAACGACAGTCTATGCACTTACTATGTATCATAGAGATCCACCATCCAGCTTGGGCTCCACGGAGCTTCGTGATATCTCATTCACGCCGACAGCAATACGCCCAGCTAAGATCACTATAATCCATCCCCAACTACGAGATCTGATTTTGCCTCTATCTCGTGGCCGAGTGCTCTATCCAAGGGGGCTTAATATTGACGAGATCAGATGGTTTCCAAATGATGAGGATGGTGATTCAGCCTCCAAATCAAATGTAATGTTAAGAGAAGCGACTATTGTTGGTATAAAGTCACTGATTGATTCTATAATTCTTTAGGGTGATGGAACTACAAGGACCGTGTTCAAGCTGGATTTTGCAGCCAATTGTGTCGTGAGCAAGTATGTCTACTGCATGGTTAATACCATGTACTATGGCTCACGTGCTGCCTAGCTCGAACATGTTCGCTTGTGGTGGACAGCACGGGGAACTCTTTGTCAGCAGCATTCCTCAACCAAATGCCTATATTCCAGAACGTTTCCATGTCGCCCCAAAAATCAAACCCTTCAAGATATCGACAAATCTTCCTCATAGCCGCTCGATCAACAATTCTATCATAATTCCTCCCTCATGGCCTAAAGAGTGGACTCGCCAGTCAGTAGAAAGGAAGATTGGGTATGTAGGGCGCGGTTCTCGATCTTGGGAGGAGATTGAAAGGGGTGACAGCATCACTGGGAAAGCAGAAAGAGGAGAGTGGGTGACTCGAAAGGTCCGATCGAGAAATGACGCGCATACATGCTCTGAAAACGGGGATGAAGAAGCCTATACTCCCCCTGATGGCGATGATGAAGACGATGATATGTACGATTTCGAAAAGGACAACCTTTCATCTTCCCCTGCAACATATCCCAATACATTACCCATCCGATATGT
>NC_009178.1:538265-604540 GCF_000149385.1 Cryptococcus deneoformans B-3501A
GATAACCAGGATAGATAGTTGTATCAGGAAGGTCATCATCGGTATTGGAATAACAATAGAAGATGGCAGTGACTGCGTCTTTTTCGGGGTCGGGGAGGAGAGTACCTCGCGATTGAGCTTGAAAAATAAATCAGCCCCACATGTCATACTGAGAAGAAGTGCCTTCTTACCAAATACTTCCATGGTCAAGATCGACATGTTCTGGGGATCGCCGGAAGAATCCCTCACTTTCCCTTTCTGAGAATATTTGAAGCCATATTTGCTCTTTTGGGTCGGATGTGCTAGCTGATCCATTATCAGTGCCTGACGCAGTTTAGATGGCGGAACGTTACACTCACCTGTGACGTCTTTTCCTCGTATTTTTCTCCTATAACGAATATGAGAAATGATGCCTGACTTCCTTATGAATTTTGCTCACTGGCTATCTTCGCCTTGTCTTCGATTTTTTCACACCAACGTTTGACTTCTCTCTTACTAGGTGGTCGTGGCGCGTATTCCCATCCCAAATTCCAACGCACTTTCCCAACACTATCGTTGTCACTATTTGTTTTTAGCCAACCAGCCTTTGCCCTCTCCTTGCCCTTTGCATTTTCTAGCAGGGGTCCACTGCCGATCGTAGATTCAAATTTTTGCAAATTTCTCACTGAATGGGATTTGAGATTGAACACCCTGCCCGCCAGCGTTTTTGATCTCTTGGGTACATCGGCCAGTTGACCAAAGAACGGCGGTTGGTAGTCAACAGTAGATACGCCGTGCAACTCCATAGTATCAGCAATCTCATGGCGCTGAGGAGGAAGGATGTAATATTGCCATGCTTTGCTTGCCAAACAAGACGAAAGATTCTCCTGGTGGTCTGATGCAGCATTTTGTGGCGACCGATGTCTGTCTCCATGCGAAGGATGTGAGAAATTACTAATGAGGGGCAAAAGCGACTCCTGGCTCGCATGACCTGGTTCTGTGAGTTTGACCCGTTTGTGCGGGCGCACCTTTGCCTCGCGGTCATCGCGATGTGTCGCAACGATGGATGGGGATATAGGGAGGCGTTCATCGTTGGCGGAAGGGTCTTGAAAAGTAGGGCTCAAAGCGGGTTTGGCGGAGGGTGCGTTCAGAAGGGTTGCAGAGAGAGGTAAGTCTGAGGTTTTGTCTCTGAAGGACGGGTTGAGCAAAGTGGAACTAAGGTGAGATTCGACTAGCCCGATGGGGCGTGAACTGTTAGACACGACCGGCGAAACAACATTCGCAACTGGTTCGTACAGACCAGCACCGGCTGGAGGAAGTGATAATTGGACTACTTCTTGACCTGGCTCTGGGCCAACAACGAGATTTTTTTTCGCCGATGCCGAAGGAAATTGTCCCTGCAGCGGTTTCTTCGCCTCAGCTAATTTTCTTTGTAAGTTTCCATGGTCACCATCGATAACTTTATCTCTGGGAGAGAGCGATGGAGAGGATGTAATAGCTCCAGGGTTCTTTCTCTCCAAGGGCAGAATAACAGTATCAGAACGAAGATGTTTACTTCGGGATGACTCGCTTCTCTTCGCGGGAGACAGGTTCGGCGATTGTTGGCGGCTTTTGGCGAATGCATTACGCATGAGGGAGCTAGGAGTTGCCATCTCTCTGGAAGGTGTGTTCGCGTTTTCAGGCGTAGAAACGCCATGACCTCTTTCATCGTATGGGTTTTTGAGAGGCGACAGAGAAAGTGAAGAGCGATCAATGATTGTACTAGTACTGATCAATCAGCAAGTCTTTTGAGAGCGTGTAGCTATATGACACGTGGCAGGATGCCTGGGCTTACCTGAGATCTCCCAATCCAGCGTCCTCTAATAATCGCTGATTTCTTTTACGTTTACGTGACTCGAAAGTGCCCACGCTTGATTTGCTAGATCCTTTGCTTGTCGGAGTCCACCCAGACCATCGACTATTCCCTTCCTGGTCTTGATCTTTAGGTCTGTGTGGTGTAGTGGGCACGCTCTGGACTCCCAAGCCAGCTGCCACTGTCTGTCTGAACAACTCTTCAAGCTCTTTGTCATCGTACTCGTCATAATGACCTTCCATCTCAGACGCCATTTGTGTGGCGCGTATCTTGTCGGTCTCTTGGGCATGCACTCGAGCCCCCTCAGCTTGTTTGTACTCGTCTATATCACCCTCGTCCTCGCCGACATAATATTGGTCAGAATCCTCAACTTCTTTAAATGGGACTGCTTGAACATGTTGGGAAAGCTCTGGTACTGGTTGCGGATGTTGAGAAGCCTGAGTCATGGCGAACGCCTCAAAGGGGTTTATCTCTTCGTCTTCTTTCTCCAACCTTGAATCCATTCCCGGTTCCTCCAAAGTAACAGATGTTGACTCGCCGAACAGGGCATTCTTATCCTGAGAAGAACCGTAGTATATAGATGAAGTGTCGGCTGGCAGAGTCATGTGAGACTTCCTGGACATTTGGGTAGTCTTGGTGACCTTCTTAGCTTGCTTGGGCCAATGAGCTGATAAAGCATCAAAGGTGGTCATGATCCACTGGGAATTCATCATGAGACATATCTCATTGGTGTGAGGAAAAATAAACAGTACCTTATCCCATTGCAATTTTTCCCCTTCCCTGCCAGCTGAAACATCGCGAGAGTATTTCTGGAATGTCAGCTTCCCTTTTCTCTTCCTCTCAGCGCCCATACGCTCTTCCAGTATTGCCCAAAGCTCGTCTGAGATCTTCCAATCACCTCCCTTGTTCTTCTTCCCATCCACTTGATTGCCTCTATACCCAAGTTCCTCCATTGATCTTCCATCCATCCCGCCGCTACCTGGCATCATATCATTTGTTCCAGTGCCTAATCCTTTAGCCGCTCTCCTTCGCCTTTCATCTTCCCACAATTCTGCAACCGCAGGCACAAGCTTTTCGTTGGGATCCAAAGGCTTATGTAACAGCTCAATGAAATCATGATGCAGTAGACGGGGCATAAGTCGCTGTCGATTTAGGATCTGGTGAGGAAGAATGTCAAATTCAAGGGAAGTAAATGAATCCTTCGCAGGAGAGAGGCCTGGGGGGTATAACATGGAAGTGGGTATCGTGCGACAGTTAAGTAAGCCAAGAGTACCATCGGTAACTGTCTCTGACAGGGAGTCAAACGGATCTGCTTCTGTTTACATGTAAGCTTAATGGGACTCTTGTGTGATAATAGCCTTCTCACCTGGCACGGGTTCCCTGAAGGTACCTCCTCCCAGCTCCAACCATCCGCAACCATACAGGTCAAAGTCACACATAAACTGTAGAACGTGATTGAGATGTGCTTCGTGCGGTTGCCATTCTCTTCCTAGCACATTCGGCTTTCGTAGTTGCTCGAGTGCTATATGCAGTCTTGCCGGATTTGCCAGATTGATTTTGAGAAAGTAGTCAAATCCAAGATGATATCCATAGAATGGTGTTCCCTTTACAAGGATCACAGAGACGACATGCAAATGCTTTGGGTCCACACCACCGCCGTAGTTAGTGTTGTTGGCTGCAGATGTCGGATTTTGCCGAAGTGCGAGACAAATCGCATAGTTGAGAGAGACGGCGAATCTTTGACAAAGTTTGACCACCCTCTCTGGCCGCAACGGATCTTGAGAGTCCATGGGATAGGGTACAAAAAAGTATGGGTAGCACAAGTGTATGTTGGCACAAATTTTCTGCGAAGAGGACGTGGTCCCAAATATCCGGATAACAGGTACGCTGTGTGGTAGATTACCCAACGGTATGGCGGTTGCGAGTCGAGACGGAGCATAGTGCTGACGAAGAGTAGGAATGGGTGCCGCCTGATCCGAGATGATATGGGTAATTTTGACACGTAGACGGGGACTGCTGAGACTCAAAGATTGGCTCGATCCGACGGGCAAAGAGGACGACGGTCCTTGATTGACGACCGCGGTGTCTTCCATGGTAGACGATGGTGATTTGAGGCTCGCTGAGAGTGATGAGAGCCAGTCTATGACATTGCTAGCGGTGGCAAATTATCAGCATTTTTGTGATATGAGGAACGACAGGAAGGGCTGAACATTAAAAACAGCAAAAGAATTTGTTGTAGGTGACACGCGGACTGCAGGATCGCGAAAATACAAGTACGAGTTACTCGTAATGTTCGCGCGCGTCAGCATATTATTATTATAGACTGATCTGACGTTATTTTTAGGTTATGTAATACCTGATACGCCACTCGCTGATCGGATGACGTAAATGTGTTCTCCCATCGCATCTCGTTCGTTGTGGTGGGCAGAAATCCCGCGAGTTTATGTCTCAGCTCATCTCCACTGCAACGTAGAACGATCATCCAGCAATTCTGAACTATACAAACCAATTATGCCTCCCACTCTGACTGATCTTCCTTCAGAGGTTATCCTGGAACAGCTCTTGCCCTTACTACCTCTTAAAGACGTCTTACGCCTCTCACAAGTCAATCATCAGCTTCATACTCTCACAGTTCGTCTTCTTCCCAGCCATGGTTTTAGCGTGCGCACTCTTACTCCTGACAGCTCGACCCCTCCTATTGGCGTCACAAGACAACTTCTGATTTTTCTTTTTCTCCTTCTTCTCATCCACCTTTTCCTTCGTCGGATTGGTGGCGGCGGGTATATTTTGGCCTCTTGCAGCCACGCGCGTTTGTATGGGGCTCAAGCAATAACTCTCGCTTGGGCGGTGCCGAGAATAACAAAGGAGCAAGAAAGTTTGGAAGCTTTGTTGACTGTCCTGCAGAAATACGGCTCAATGAAAGAGAATCTGGAGGGAAAACATGGACTGAAAGTCTGAAAGATAGTCTGGTTGGGTTAACACACGGGATCGTTGGTGACGCACCCAGCGAGCTAGGAGGCGCTGGGGTCGTAGAATTACACGCTGGAGGATGGAGTTTCACCGCAAGGTGCAGTGATGGCTCTGTATGGGTTTGGGGTGAGTACTACGTTGTGAGGGGTCGAATTTAACGGACGTTGTGGTCAGGTCAACTGGACGGAAGGACGATGTCTTTCAGAGAAAAAAGCTGGGAAAACAAGTACTGCATTGTTCCAGAACCTACCAGAATCCCTTTGCCTTGCAAAGCGGAGTCCATAAGTCCTGGCAGGTCCCATTTGTTGATATTGGATTCGGATAACCTTGTCTGGGAACTGACGGCTTGGGGACTAGTAAGATTTTCAAATTTCATTTATCCATGGAGCATGGCGCTCAACTTACTCTGTAACTTATCTGCCACAGGCTTATCACCACACTGCAACAGAACTCACTTCACCTGCGCATTATGGCTCAAATCGACATCCTCCCCATGTCGTCCAGTTGTCAACAGGCTGGACACATTCCGCTGCTCTCACGTCGGGAGGCACAATCTATATATGGTTTCCATTTTCGGACCCCTACAAACAGTCGTTGACTCCTGATGCTGAGCTTAATGTCCTAAACCCGCATGGGGTGGAAGACGATGCTGACAACGGCGCAAGGGGTCTGCGATGGGGCACGGTAACCGGTAATGTCCTATATGAATTGCCAGCTGTTCCTGTGAGACCTGAGTATGTTACACTGCCTGCAGAAGATTTCAACAGCGATGCGAAAGAGGTCCTTGGGGGGCTAGACGCTGAGTGGAAAGAATATGATACGACACATACTGCTGAGATTCTCGAAGAAGGTCAAAAAATAGTCAAGATCGCCAGCGGGCTTGAATTTATCCTTGCTCTTAAGAAAAACGGCGAGGTGTGGTTTACCCCGGTGAAGGACGGTGTTCCTCCGGTTTGGTACTTTGTGTGTTAGTTCATTACAAGACGTTACACTTTTGACTAACTTGATATTTACAAGGTTCCATATTTCTCATCTCCCGCAATCACTCATATAACCGCCCAGTTTGAGTCCATCACATCCTACGCAACTGCAACCCAGCAAAAGCAGTCCTCTGCAGTCTACCACACTAGAGTCCCTGCCGATACAGTTCCACCCCCTTCATTCACTTCCGAACCGACAGTTTTGCTACATAGACCTGACTTTCTTCCAGACTTACAGAATAAGGGTATTATTCAAGTTGCTTTGGGCGACTATCATTATGCTGCTCTGACCAATCGGGGTGAGATGCTTACTTGGGGTCAGGGAGGGAATGGCCAATTGGGATTGGGTGCCGAAGGCAGACGAGGAGACGGAACCGTTCCGAAATTGGTCAAGTTTGAGGAAGAGGAAGCTGGAAAGGAAGACCCCGGCTTTGTATTCTCTATAACGGCCGCAGGCTGGCACACCGGCGCTCTACTGCTGGGCAACAATGAGCCCAAGAGAAAAGTAGGTGATGAATCTGCCGCCCAATCACCTATCCATAGGACCTTGGACACTGTCTCAAACTCTCAACACCAAAGGGGATCTCCGGATATAGCTCCATACGAACAGAATCCGCCTGTTACAAATGGCAACCATCCTCCTCCATTCAGAATAGGGTATCCCGGAAGACACATGTTCCGAGGTGTGAGGGGAGGACACAGTCAAATGCCTGCTCCTGTCCAAGGCCAAATCGACCCATCTACCGCTAATGAGCTTTCAGCTGGAGCAAATCAAGGCGAGACCAGTGCCTCATCTGATCAAGCAGCTAGTAATCAACCAGCTAGTATCCAGCATGATACAAATTCCTCAGATTATGGTAGTCAGCTGCCGATGCCGCAACACCATGTGTCTTCGCGCGCTGTTCGAGCAATGCCGTTCTTCAGAGTCGGTTTCGCTGGAAGGGGAAGTTTTAGAGGTCGTGGAAGAGGGCAGCCTGGAATAAATGACGGGAATGGGGTCGGGTTCAATCCTGACGGACCTCAATGAAGAGTTGCAAATTTGGATTACAGTGTACATATATAAGATATATGTGTCATAAATAAGTATGACTATTATGGCTCTGTATACAAATGCATCATGATCTATAGCCTCGACCGCTTGCTCTTTTTCTTCGGTGCTTCTTCTTCACTATCGTTATCATCCTCGTCAGAATCAGAACCCTCCCCGGCGTCTTCCACTTCGTTCATCCCCTCCCACATCACTTCCTCATCATCGCTCTCATCTTCGCCGACATCTTCTTCCTTCGCTTCTTTGCGCACCTCGAGCTCTCGTTCATCGTATCCTCGGAAGATTGCTCCACCAAGCCCAATACCTCCCACCATTCCAACAATATCCCCTTTCTTCCCTTCACTTCCCCAGTTTCCTTTCTGATCTTCAGGAGGCGGTGTGGTACAAGTGTGCAATCGAATGGAAGCATCAGAAGAAACAGAGGCAAAGCCTATTCGCTTAGTACTCGGGAGGAGGGGAGAAGAGTTTTCCGAAGAAATAGGAAGTAGATGATGCGGAGTAGCTGTGAGCGACGAGTAGCTGTATAATACCTTCCCTGTACGAAGGTCAAGAGCCCCCAAGTAATTCGAACGATCAGAAAAGAAGAGCTCACTGGAGGGCCTTTAGCTCTGTTTCGCTTCAATCATTAATGATGGTGACTTACTTTTCCTCTCCGGGCATCAAACATGCGACCCCACCTTCTCTGGCAACTTTCCAATCTGCGACGGGTTTTCTTTGCCTTGTATCAAACCTTCTCACTGTTCCCATCTTCGTTCCACTGACTAAGGCGTCAGGGCTATTCAGCCAGCTCAACGCGAGATGGTAAACCGGTGGGCGAAGTTTTAAATAGTTATTAGGCATGTTCTTCGCTTGCCAAAGCTGTCCTGGTTCAAGAGCATTTTTCTTACGTTTGCCAGCGTCGACCATTGGTGAGTCAGAAGAAGACGCGAAAGTTCTTTCGACATCCCAGATGGAAACGTCAACCTCTTTACCCCCCATGGCGAATTTATTAGGTGCGAGATGGGTCGAAGTAAGACATGCAAGGGGCGATGGGACGGACCGCGAAGAAGAGCTACTTCCTGAAGTTGGATGGAACGTAAGCAACCCAGACGTAAGGGCAGAAACCGTCCCGCTATTGAAATCGTCAACATTAATACTATCAGGAGGTTTAGACAGGCCATACTTTTCAACAGGAACCAAACCAGCCCAGACATCATTGGCGCGAGCTTTAACGCTTTCCTGAGAGGTTATTATAGGCGGCGGAGGAGCTTCAGTACCAATGGAAGAGAGTTCGAGCGTAGAGATTTGGAACTTGTCGTCGGCAACCACGACCTTCGAGATCAAATGTCAGATAATCTGAGAACAAAGAGGGCAAGACTCACCTTGTTATTCCCCACATTCACCATTTTTCTCACTCCACCAAGTGCGCTGTACTCGCCATACTTGACCGGTAAATTATGGACAACAGGATCCGCCGGGGAGACGTTCACAACACCGATAGTGGGCTCAGGAAAGGAAATATCCACTAGAGTATTGGGGTAGAGAGAAGGGGCGAGAAAATTATAGGTGCGAACCATGGTGATAATTAGGACTGGTCGTTGCCTATCGATTGCCATGTATCTTCTATTTTGAAAGCGAGTTTGTCCTGTTCAATCGTTCGTGGCCCAAACCCATGCGGACGGAGTTCTACGAAAAAAAGCAAAATATTTATCGAGGACAAATCCCAGAAAAGTCGTGACGCAGGACCGCAGGAACGCAGGATAACAGCGGCATCATTCACCGACGCCGCAGACACCAGTACTACTACCACTCGCTGTAACGATCAGTTAACTACTACTACTACTGCTATCGTAGCTCACTTTTCACTTGCTCGACGTCATATATATAGATATATTTATCATACTGACACAAGCTAGAAGCTAGGACCCTCGGCAGACAGATCTCTTCCAGTTGAATGAGATTCCGACAAGGCAAACTAGTAAGAGTGATCGCACTTACTACCTTGTTTTCCTACTAGGGCGACTGCACAAAATGTCAAAGATAGATGGAATCATCATCCTAGACACAAACGGGTATGTCCATCTTGTGATATCCTCCATTTTACCTATACAAGTCTTATCTAACTATGACATGGAACTCCATAGCAAGCCCATCATCTGTTCAAACTTCGCCTCATATCTCCCATCGTATGCCACAGCACATATAGATACGTTCAATGCAGCTCGGAAGAGGGCATTGGTTAATGGCCCTGGTAGAGGGATGGATCCCGTTTTATGGGTGAACACACTTGACAATGGAAGGACAGGCATGTTGGGAGGAGGACTGTGCCATTCAGAACGAAATGGGCTGTACTTTTTGGTGCCAATAGGACAAGAAGGTAAGACATGGACTTATCGTAATGGTTGGTACGCTGACCAACATCATCAATGGCGATAGTGAATCCGCTCTTCGCATTCTCATTCTTAGAGTCTCTTTTAGACATTCTTCGAAATTACTTGGGTGATGTGACGGAAACGACAATCAAAGATAACTTTGACATTGTTTATATGGCGAGTGTCGTTTGGATACAACTCAGTGATTGCATTAATAGCCTTCTCATAGCTAATTGAAGAGACTCTTGATGAGGGACATCCCATGACGACAGAGACGGAGATGTTGAAGGAAATCGTTCTTCCTCCAAGCTTGGTCCGGAAGATATTCGGTGCAGCCGGTGTTTCTGGGTAAGTATTCTCCAGGTTGTATTGGGACAGGCCAAAATGCTGAGCTGGTTCATTCTATCTTGTAGTCTTCAGTCTACTACAACGGCGCCGTTTACAGCACCGATACCTTGGCGACGCCCGGGAGTGCGACATAATAATAACGAAATTTACTTTGATATTGAGGAATGTCTGGATGCAATTGTGGATAGGTATGTGGTGTCTTTGAGATAGGCCCACTTTTACTCATGGACTGCATGCAGGAGAGGGAATACTTTGACGGCCTCTGTCTGGGGTCGTATCAACTGTAACTCTCGCTTATCCGGTAATCCGGATCTCCTTCTTAACTTCTCCGATCCAAAACGCATGCATCAGTGCTCATTCCACCCTTGTGTTAGGTATGTCAATTTCTGCATCGTGGGCTTACTTTCTTAGCCCATAACTGAGCTAATAAAAAATCACAGGTATTCTCGATGGATGAAGGATGGTGTTCTCTCCTTCATCCCTCCAGATGGCAAGTTCAGACTGCTAGAGTATGAATCTGTCATCAACAACGCGAGAACTTCTGTTCCTATACAGTTGAAAGCTGGATTGACGATTGGGGATTACGGCGGTGAGCAAGGCGGTTGAAGTGCTGTTGATTGAAATTGACCGTTGTTATCAAGGACGCTTCACACTTACTCTATCATCTCGCCTTAACACTCGACCTCTGGAGGATATAAATGTGTCTATCTTCCTTGGCAAAGGCGCAACATCGGTTAGTGCCAATGCCTCTGGTGAAAGGCGACCTTTACATACCCAGATTGGGAAGGAGGAAGCTGCTGAAGGTTTTGTGGGAGGGGGAAATTGGGAGTTTGATCCGCATACGCAAATTCTCAAATGGCACCTTGCTTCTTTAGTCTCGACGGAGCGGTCGCCGACTTTAACTGGAACCTTTACCTCGAGGTAATCCAGCTTTCATGTGCTAATGTGAGGAAGTATTGCTGACCAACGTTGTAGTGAAGCTCGTCCTATCGTATCCCCATCCTTTGATGTCGGCTTTACCATTCAGAATTATTCGTACTCAAACCTCCGAGTGAATCAGCTCAAGGTGCAAGGTGATGTAATGTACAAGCCATTCAAGGGGGTAAAAATGATTGGCAGGGCTGGTAAAATAGAGGTGCGATGGTAGTTGAGTGCGCGAAGGTGACTGTATATGTGGACTGCCATATCTCGCTAGTCCATGCTAAACAAGGACGTTAATGTAGGCGTTTTGGACTTCAAATTGTCTTATTAAGAAGCATCGTACGTTTCTGGGCTTATTTAACAAATGAACAGAACAGTAGTAGTAGTAGTATGTATGTCATCTCAAAACTTCTGGATTCGAGAAACAAACAGTTATCACCATCATATACATGCTGTGACTGTGTTGAGAATTGCTGTTATACTACAAATAAACAATTGACTTGTACAGGTGGAGCTTACTGATCTAGACGGATAATCATTACTCTGCGAACCAGGGGAACGGGAACGGATGATGGGAAGTCGGCTTTCGGATCACGGGTTGTCACCCTTGATGCGCCGGTCAATAGGATAAACGGAAGCAAATTAAAGTGTGTAGACTTGAGCTGAATTGAACCCGAAAATGGTGGGTTCAGGACCCTGAATGCAAAAAAAGCCCATCATTCGCCAAGCTGTATCGCTGTGCATGTCAGTCCTCGGCGTCGTAAACAAATGTCAATTGTATCAGAATCCTATTTCAATCGATCGTGGGTTCCCAACTACTTGTCATTCCACCACAATAGGACGTTCCCCATTAGACCTTTTTGTGATCCTCAACAGCGCATCCGTATTGTCGGCAGTGAATAGTGCGCAGATCCTGGTTTGTTTGATTGATTCTTCACAAGATTTCGCGCGTCACGCTGACGCTTTGCTCTCCTTGCGCTCTTTCGAACGAATTTGTATATTCCCGCAATCTCAATCTCTCACCTCTAACAACTCCTCCCGTTGTAACATCTAATTCTACCACCTCTCACCAAATATATTCCTCCACAACTTCCGTTGCTCGGTTTTTGTTTGCAAATATCCGATTACTTTCCCGCCAACCGTCTGCAAGGATTTTCAGACCATCTTCACTTCTGATCAGCAAGCCGAAGTTAGCCTCCATTTCAAAGAAGCCATCCTATCCTGTGTAAGTAAAATTAGTTCAATCCGTTCGTTGTTGGTGTCTCCCTTCCTTATCTTTCAGTTCCATGTAACGAGCCAGCAGCACTCCGCTCAAGTGCGGAGCTTCGCCTTCATGACTCCACGACCGGATGTCAGGCGGTGATGCTCGCTTGTCTCTTTCTTCGCATCTCATGTTGATCCCCTCTTGTTGCTTTTGCCATATTACGGCTGAGTTCATTCCCATGACTTCCTTATTTTTGGATGCCGGTGGGTCTTCCAAAGCGGCGATCGATCGGACGGTGATTTCCGCCCCAACCGATCAAACTGCTTCTTTATCTCTTCCGTGACAATGTTATATCGGTATACATACACCTGCTTGCGAACTGCTTTGATTCCAACTCCGTGGCATGATACCCGCGATGCAGGCCATGCGCGTGAGTGATGCACGGAAAGGCGAATGCTGTTTGGAGTAGGAATGCCTGAATGCTTTCTTTCCTGCTGAACCTGGCGAGGGATCGCCATGTGTCATGGTTGAGCACGACAGACAAGTCTCATAATCTCCTTTGATGCGCTTGGAATTTGACATCCCCTTGCATGAGTGCGCCAGCCCTCATGCGAACGCGCGCGGCTGTCGAAATTATCATTTATGGGCATTATCATCATCTGCGATTTGACGGAGCCGGGGCATTTAGTCCTGAAGCTGACATGGTGGCGGTGGATATGTTTTGAGGGAGCGCAAAATAAGGATTCCTTTGCCACTGGATCGGTCATTATCTCCTACAACTCATCTATCCAGTGGCAACATGAGTGCAAGGGGTTACTTGATTTCCACGCTACTTCTCTTGTCGTGACTACTTTCATTGTTCCACTGCGGTATCACCATTGAGACCTACCGCCGTATCGGTTCCCAATAATACAATTGCACGCTGTTCCGTTGGCGATTACTCTTAGCTTCTTGTTTTGCTACATCTTGAGAACTACGATATAGTTTCCTTATCGAACCAAACAATTATCGATCACTGACACCTTTCTTGCACCATGCCTTTTTCTTGACCTATTAATGTTCCCATCTTTCTGCCACATATGTCTCCACCTCATCCCTTCAAACCGCTTTGTAAACCTGCGCCCCCTCGTACGCCAAACATCTTCACCACTCATATTCAATACTTCCTTGCGGTTTCTATTACACCTACTCATCACTCTCGGTTTTCTCCCTACTCGACAAAAATCATGGGAAACTGCGGATGTATTGTATCCTGATTCGCGCTGGACATGCTTGCCTCCCTATGTGAGTTGTCATATGGACCTAGGCTACTTTCGCAACGCTGACACACGGATTTAGAGCGTCTTTGAATCCGACAACATGTCCTCCACTTCTGGTCCTCTTAAGCGCAAGGTCGTTATCATGGGCTCGACCTCCGTTGGTAGGTGATGCCCTTGCGCCTGGCCGAGAAAGCTAATCAAATGAATTCACCAGGCAAGACTTCCTTGACTCAACAATACGTTGCCCCACCGACTTACACTGCTTCATACTATCCTACAATTGAGGATACTTCTCACAAGATTGTAAAATACAAGGGAGCCGATTACGACATCGAGATCGTCGATTCTGCTGGTCTCGTGAGTATTCTTGTCGTGGAAGAATATTCTTTATGGCTGATATAATCCGAACGCAGGAAGAATACTCTTTGTTCCCTGGCAAATATGCTGTTGGAGTCCATGGATACATGCTTGTATATTCCATCGCTTCTAGACAGTCCTTCGACATGGTGCCCACAATCTATGACAAGATCTTGGATTATGCTGGGCTAGAAAGTGTGCCCCTTGTCATTGTCGGGCAGAAAACTGATCTAAGAGATGAAAGGTAAGTGCCTTGCTCAGTCAATTGTTTCTCTTCAGATCCCAACTAAAAATATGAATAGATCCGTCACGAAGGAAGAGGGTGAGGCTTTGGCAAAGAAACTCCGCGCCGGTTTCATAGAATCTAGCGCCAAAGATAATGCCAATGTCTGTGAGTACATCCTCTGGACAGAGATAAAGTTGTCGTGTCTGATGCTTGCAAACAGCCGGTGCTTTCGAAGTTTTGCTCGAGGAAATGCAGAAGGTGTACAATCCTCAGCCCGAGAAGAAGAAGTCTAGTTGGTGGCCTTGGTAACTGCCGACAACTCGAGCTCCGTCCCTCTTTACCGACAACTGGGCTTATTTATACGTGGACATTGCTTCAAACTTGCCCTGACTTCTAATTTCCGATGCTTTAAATCCATATCCCTATATACTCGTGTATTGTTGTTCGTGCCCCATGCGTTATCCTTCTTCACCGTCATCATCGTAACTTTGTATGTGACATCATCATCCTCTTTTATAGTAATCGCACCTTTTTCTGATAGTTTTTGGCTCCTGAATACCTTTTAGTCCGTGCTTTGCTTTAGTATATTGGGGCCAACAGTTTGAATGAATTCATTGACGTTCATCGTTACCATCAGCAGAAATGTTTATATAAATGATCAAAGTAAATAAGAAGTCAACGGCGGCGACGCGCACTATTTCAGTGCAACGTGGGTTAGATTCGCCATGACATCATGATTTCTCACAATTGGAAGTCTCACCTCTTCCGGCACGAAATTGCCGGTGCCTTGTTATGCGTGAGCAGATCAAAGAATAACATCGAAAAAGGAGACAGATCCATCATCATAGAGCGTCCACCGTTTTCCTGTGCGTACACATCAGGAATCCCCTCCATATCGCCCAAACACAGGAGAAGAAAAAGAAAACATTAACAAGTCAAGTCTGCTTTCAAACCGAGAGAGACTGGGAGGTTTATTGGTCCATTCATTTAAACATGTCGGCTGCACATTTAGAGGTTCCGTATTTCGAGCCGACTGAACACCCTCATAGGCGATGTGAGTACATGTTCATGAACAGAGGCGGTTACTGGCCGCTGATCACTTAAATGAATAGATAATCCTCTGATAGGCAGGCATGTACTGGTGTCCCCTCATAGGACCAAACGCCCATGGAAGGTAAGTCCAGACTGGGTCGTACTTCAATATCAGACAGTTATCGCAGTGAGGAATCAGATGTGTCCAAGCCAAAATCTCAATGTGGGATATATTGAAAAGATGGATGCTGATGTTATTATATCACAGGGGCAGACGGAGGAGCCGGTCCTGACCACTCTTCCAGAATATGAGGCAACTTGTAATCTTTGTCCGGGTAACGAAAGAAGTAATGGCAACAAGAACCCAAAGTATATAGACACTTTTGTCAGTAAAAACCCTACCCGATAACCATGTCATACCTGCTCATAACGGACAGACTTTCGAAAACGACTTCCCCGCTCTCCTTCCTGGTCCTCTACCAACCCTTCAGCAACCTTCCAAAGTCAATTCATCAGATTCGCTTTTCGCATCTGAACCGATCAGGGGACGATGTAAAGTCATCTGCTTCCACCCCAAGCATGATCTTACAATTGCTAGGATGAACGTAGACGACGTGGTTAGGGTGATCGGGGAGTGGAAGAACGTCTACGTGGAGGAAGGACGGATGCTACAGGAAAGCAGTGGTCAAGGATACGTGCAAATATTTGAGGTAGGCCTCTACGCTGCTGAAAGTGTTGATAATTATTACTTTAATAGAATCGGGGGGCTATGATGGGGGCCAGCGCACCTCACCCTCATGGACAAGTGAGTTAAGCTCCTGTTAAGTCGTCGATAAAGTCGACTGACATTATCACTACAAGGTTTGGTCATTGTCCTAGTGGGTGACAAAGCACGTTTACAACGGTAATGCGGATTCCTGATTGCTTTATCAGTGTACCTGATGAACCCCAAACGGAGCTGAACAACCTGGCTGCCTCAACTTTGGTATCTTCGGGTAACACTCCAGTGCGGGGCGACGGATGTCCGTGTTTGCTATGCACTTACGCAGCAGAAGAAGTGAGGCGAAAGGAACGGGTGGTTGAGATTGACGTGGAGAGCGGATGGGTCGCAGTAGTCCCTTTTTGGGCTGTGTGGCCTTTTGAAACCCTTTGTAAGGTACCCCGAATTCAGCGAATAATGGAATTGGCTAATGGATTGCAAAAAGTGCTTCCTTACAAGAGACACATTCCTTCCCTTATTCAGCTAAACGATAATGAAATAATCGGACTGGCTCGTATACTTCAGAGGCTTTTGGTAAGGTATGACAATCTTTTCTCGTAAGTCATTTATCAGCTGGATCTTTGAATTGTTCACTTGATCTGATCCTTGATAGATGCCCATTCCCTTATTCCATGGGGCTGCATCAATCTCCTCTTCCACCTTCAAACCCTGACGGCGATGTGGCTCACATCCACTTCCACTTCTATCCGCCTCTTTTAAGGAGCGCCAGCGTACGCAAGTTTTTGGTTGGCTTTGAAATGATGGCTGAAGTACAAGTATATTGGGTCATGTCCTATACAGCGGTACATTGCTAACCATCTTTAATAGAGGGATTTAACTCCTGAACAAGCTGCATCAAGATTAAGAGCTTTGCCAGGGACCCATTATTTGGATCAGAAAATAGCAGTTTAGATTCCTGTTCGGGCAATGACTTACACTATGCTTCATTCGAACTAGAATGTTATCCTTGCTTTTTGTTTGTTTGTGTTTGCCATATCAGCTTGCGTCCAATGATTATGAAATGCATCAGTCACTCGAGCATCAGCCTATATCGCCTTAATGTTCTTTGCAGTACTCGTACTCATTATGAGCAGACGTCAGAGAAGGATTTCTGCCAGCCACAAGTTCTGTGAAGGACGCGCTATTGAAGACAGACAATGATTACCTGAGGTAATAAAAAGGAATTTTCATACTGTAAACACCGTACCTTAGCCTATGTGATTTGCTACACAGCGATATCCATCTACACATCGAGTCAAAAATGCCCAAGTATCCGAAACACACATTATAGGGGTTACACTCAATGAGGTCAACCCAAGGATTATTAATTATTCGTTGATATCCATTCCCTCAGCGTTGCAAGTTGGCCTGCACAAGTATATCAGCAATGATTACATATAAATGACAGATGTTATACGTACCACATGACCAGAGAATGCATATCCTCAACACCATCATTGTTGGTGGTAACGCCATTACCGTTAGCTACAACTGCATTGCTCTATGGAGAAATAAGCATCAGAGGTATTTGAGAACCGGCCTTTTGTACTCACAATACCGAGAGTAATCTTGATCGCAGGAGGCCCGGGCTTATAATCCTCTAAAGGCTCATCCTTCTTCTCTCCGCCTTCTTCCTTCGCGATCAACCTCAAAATATTCCTCACGGCGACCTCACCCATCCAATACGCGGTGTGGCCCGCTTGGATAGCCTTTGTCTCGGCACAATCTCCAATAGCAAAGATGTGGCCATAATCCTCCCCTTGAACAACTTCGTTATGTCCAATACCACTGGAGGTCTCAAACGAGCCCACATCGGAAACCGGTGGGGTGATTGGAGCTGGACCAAGAGAAAGCTGTGCAAGTTGATCGGCCGCGGACTCAACTTTAGCTGGAGGAATGGGCCCAGGATGAACCTGCTGAGTGGGCAGTACGCGGATACGGGAAGTGGTGGGGGAAATGAGGGCTGGGTTGACTTCAGCCATAAGAGAAACGTGGGGTTTCTGACCAGTACAGGGCAGCTAGATACTGCGTGAATAATTGCACACTATAGCAGCAGAAATTCATACGTACGACTATGTCGGCTTCGAACGTTCGACCTTTGTCCGTGGTGACGTATTTGGTTTTACCGTCGAGTGTTTCTGGCTCATCAGGCCAAGTCACCACTCGCTCACCGAGGACAACCTCCACACCCATTTTTGTAAGCGCCTCAATGACTACGAAATTAACGTCAAATTCATTTCAAAAATGGTGCTTTTAATGCTTTGAACTTACTGATCATGTGAAGCTCAAGAGGATACAGAGGCATCACCCTTGACCGGGAATGCAACAAAGTAATTTTCTTCTCTGGATACAAGTCCTTCAGGTCACTTGCATATTCAATGCCAAGAGCACCGCCGCCGACGATCAAGATACGATCGGCTTGCTTGAACTTCTCCTTTTGCAATTTCATGAACCGCAATCCACGCTTCTTCGTTCCCGGCTTTCTTTCCTCGTCGACCGCACCCTCATCAATCGGCTGCCATACGTTGACAGGATCTGGAAGCGTACTGCCAAGAGCATAGAGGAGATAATCAAATTTGATAGTCTCTTCAACCCCATCAAACTCGCCATAGGTCATGTTTTCGGCGGTAGAATTGCTAGAGCTGGCTTGTTGAGTAGGTCGAATGAATGTTACCTCTCGAGAAGTGAGCTTGGTAACGCAGGCCTGGATGAACTGGTGTCGGGAGCGGGCAGCAAACTCATCCGGTAGAGTAGCTGACTCGGCGGGAGGGGTCTGCGGGGGGGTGAGGGGGTCGGATGATGCCTTTGGTTGAGGCTCAAGCATGCGTTTGTAAGGAATGAAGCCCTTTGGAGCATGCTGAGACATAACAGTAAATCGAGGAAAGGCATAGACGTCTACGGGCAAATCCGGAACACCATTATTAGCCACGTTTCTGGTGCGAATGACACAAAACTATACGTACGGTTGAAGTGTGAGTTCCTGTCAATGGCGATCAGCCTCCAATTGGGAGGGAGCTCTTCTGCCAGCATTTTGGACGCATGGCAACCTCCATATGAGGTACCCAGGACAACTACGGTTCGCATGGAAGACTGGGACATTTGAATGGAGTAGGGTGTAATACTGAGTTTCGGTTCGTTTGTTTGGCGGGTGATGGAAACAAGGAAGCTGTTGATTTCTTTGTGTAGGTGTTGAAAGTTCTACAGCAGAAGTGGATTTCGGCCGATGCTGGAGCTGTAGTATGATGTGGGAGGCAACCGTGTATGAGATAGTGACAGACTCGCAAAGAATGGTTAGACTGCAGTGGGGATATTGGGGGAGGTGGTAAGGAGGACGGGGAAGCTGTGAAAGTGAGAAGAGAAGGAAGTATTTTGGGAGCGACGGACGTAAACGGAGAAGAGTTGGCTTTTTGACTTTTTCGAATTGGTGTGCGAGCGGTTTATCAGATATGGATTTGGACCCTGAATATTATAAAACCGAAAAGGCGCCCGTGGCCTTATTTCGGCGCTAAAAAGCCGACAATAACTCTTGCTTCGGCGTTCAGCAGTGAAGCGTAAAAGGCGCGTTGCATCTCTGCTCAGCCCTTCCATCTGTCGCTTCTTCGTTACTGTTAGCCTGCTAGTAAAATGGCGGATTGTTATGATGGACTCGGGCATTAAGACAACATTTTTACAGCAATATATGGTAATTACGTGATACTGCTAAACTACCGGTGTACGTACTTCGGCTCTCATAGCACACTTGTTGCCGTTATCGTACCACGCCTTTCTACCGACGTGTCCCGCCACAACATTGAGCAGCGCCGCCACCTCCTCCTTCCTCTGGTTAATTACAATAGATCCAACGATCCCTTTGTCACTTGTTGGTGATCTGTATTTTACATACTCTGTCTTAGCAGCAATGAAATGGAACAGCGCAGCCTTGCTTCTTGCATGCTTCAGTTGTTCCTGCGTTCTCATCAGATGGAAGTCATCATGTGATAGGAGGGCAGACAGCAGCGAACGAGCAAAGCGGAACCCCGCCTGCAGGCCGCCGCTATCGTCTGCAATAATAACGGAGATCGCTGCATGAGTGATATAAGAGTATATCTAAGAAGGTAAAAGGAGGCTTGTGGTAGGCAACTGTTGCATGGATGATGTTTTAATTTCCTACTTTTTTTTAATCTTCCGATCGTTACGTGCCGTGCGGCCAGACAACTTCTTGGCTCCGGTTGATGTGGGCGCCAGGCCTGCGTGGCGCCTGAAAATGAGGCTTGGAGATGAGGCTTCACCGCCTTCATTACTATTGTCAATCAGTCCTCCTCTTGGGCATGAGGGACACTCAAATCTCTTATGGATTCGACGTGATATTAACGCAACATCACTATCATTCGACGTGCCAAGTTTTAGGATCCTTCATTCGGTGTTCAGGACGACTGCACAGGCCGCAGGAAACTAGTATCATTTCTGCTGAACGAAATCAGGTAATCTTTTCTATGTGGAGGTTTGCCTGCATATCCGGAGGATTCTGCATCTTTTCTCTCTTCTCCATTGCATTTATTGCTTAGTTTGGTAACATTCGCAGGACGTCCCCAGAACCTCTTCTTTGGAACTTCCTGTAATCTTCGCGTTCTTCACCAACCCACCATCCTACCTTGTTTCCAATCATGCTCAAGTCTTCAGCTTCGACCGACCATACTTTACACTATCATAACGGCAGCTTCTTTTATTACATCACTCAGACGAACACTGGCACAGAGTACAGTCCAGTGTCCGTTTTCATTTCCATTCATCCATCTAGAAATGTGTTCGACTCTTTTTTTGCAGTCATTTAGTTCGATGTAACCTATTATATATCTGGGAACCGGCGTCAAATGTCGAGGCATGAAGTGACAGAGCTGGTGAAGGCCAGGCAGAGAAGGCGTAGGTTCACCAATAAGACAATGTCGTATTAGGGTTTGATGTTTCCAGATGGAAGGAAGCGACTGTATTAACTTTGTAGGTAACCAAGTCATACATTTGGGCAAGTGGACAAGGACGTGATATGACGACAGCGATCGCTAATGATATTTACCAAATGGGCGAGGGAATTAATAAGTCCGAGAGTGCTTCTGTAGGATCACAATAGGACAAGTAGTCGTCGAACTCGTTTGAGGCAGCGTGCAAGAGGTCGAAAGGGGAGTTGTTGATATTGGTGCTCGATGAACCAGATGAGATGTGGTGTTTGAGGCACGGCAAGGAAGTATGATCTGTTCTGTCAGTGATCTTCCCCCGAGCTAGCATATTAACATATCAGCAAAGACGATAATCTTCTGTATTCCGCCCAATAGAGGTTCACATTAGACCTCTCAGTACCAACAAGGGTGCCAAGGATTCCTATGAAACATGATTTCTTAGGCATAGCGTTTTTAAATCAATAACCCTTGTAAAGGACAGGACGCAATGCTTGTGGGTGTCTGTAGCTTTGTTCGGAAAGATTACGACCGCATTCTTTGCTTCAACGAGGCGGAGAAAATATTAATACCGAGTGGTTTCCTTTGGAGGAATGAACCCTGGCCCCGTAGCTAGCTTGTCATTCAGTCTTTTCTAGGCCCCAAAGTATCTTGTCCACAGTCTTATTTTGGAGGGGATTTTGTGGTAAAGATAAGGAATGATGGTGTGGCAAAAGCTAAGGGTTAAGGAGAGCCAACTTGATGAGAATAGAGGGCTGGTTCTGGACATAGAACATGAGGAGGACGAGGATGCTGTATGGTAGTGTGCATGTAGGTCGCTTTCATTCGCTGCCGAAGTCGGATGAGTGAGTGGCTATGGTGTCTTGACAAGGAAAGCTAAGAAGGGCATATCCACCGGGGGCGTATATACTTGTCAAAGTCTGTTTCCCGGAGTGGCAAAGAATAGCAGCATAATATTTACCGGTTATCATAAGCCCCCCCGCACGCGGCGGTGCAGTGATCAACAGCTGTTCGTTGTGCAGCTGTAGTGCACGGCCAGTCTCGTGTGTGGCCGTTGAGCGTTGGTTGGCGGCTGACCGCGAAGATGATGGATGGTGGGAAACGTGGTCGGGGTTCACCACTATCGCAGTATGGTATTTGGTACTTGTACTACTGAACTGTGTGGGATGATGTACGTTTCGCAGTTAAATCAATAATTTATTTGGTTCCAGCAAGATCTATTCGGTCATGTTTTACGCTGGACGCTGGAGTATGGAGTTTCCCCGTTTCCCCTTTCGTTTACCCCGAGGAGTCCCACCAATTCATGATGTCGTAATCGACTCCTTTCGGTCCATGACGTCATACAATGCCAACGCTGGAGAGGATGGCTTCGTGCCGGCATCATATAATATATATATAGATATGACAGATCATTCTGCATGCATTGCTTTCAACCTCTTCCAGATCATTTGCATATACGGCAACAGTTTAACTTGACGCTCACAGCCAATCACAATGTGTACGTCCCGTTTTTCAGTCTCAATTCGGATCCTCTCTTACGTCTTCTCAGCCAATTTTTTGAATCAAGTTACTGAAGCCGCTTCCAACGTGGCTAACACCGCTGTCAACACGGCCAGCAACCTTGCTACCCAGGCGACCAACCTGGCTACTCAAGCCGCTAACTCTGACGCCGCGGCCAATGTCGCTTCTCAGGCGAAGAATCTTGGTTCACAGGCGACTAATGTTGCCGGCAATCTCGCCAGCCAAGCTCAAGCTCAAGCCCATGACTTGGTCCCCGATATCGTTCCAACCCCTAGTAGCACCGGCACCAGTGCCACCTCCAGCTCTGGTACCAGAGGTGTGCCCGCCGAAGGGGAGGTCGACAGGAGTCACGATCTGAGCCCCAAGAATGAGATGGACAAGGCCAAGTTTGAAAGGTTGTATGAGAGGAGAGGATCTGCCGATGAGCTCCAAGATAAGGGTATTCTGAAAGGTACGATTGAGCCGGAGATTAAGGGATTTAGACTCATGTGCTTGTTAGGTTCGCCTGGTGACGTCCTGGCTGGTAAAAAGGCCGACCTTGAAAAGGCTATGAACATGGTATGTTAGCTCTGTAACCTATCTCCCTTTCAAAGCTGAATTTGCGTTCAGGATGTTCTTGACCAAGAAATCGCCCAGAGACCGCCTCCCGAAGAGCTTGTCCGGAAGGGTATCCTCAACCGTAAGTGATCTTCCAGTTGGCCCCAAAGTCATCCTCGTTGAACGGCAGCGGGTGATTTGGGTGGCAACGTGAATATTTATTGTGTCTCCTTACTAACTGACGACCATATAGCTTCTGAGGTTCCGACCCCTCAATAGATTTTGTGTATGCCGGTTAGAAGACTCGAGTTTTTGCGGCGCGTTGCAGTTAACGTGGGACAAGTAAAAGTTAGTATGAGAAGGATATGTCCTTAGGGATTGTTTGTACGATAAGTAGGAGTGTATGCCACATCATGAAAGTCTAAATGATGCTTCCCGTCCGCACTCAAGTGCAGACCATAGTACACTATTGCGCTGATGGTCGACGTAGTACGCGGAAAGCTAGCGTCATTATGATGCCATGCCTGCAGTGGGTGAGGCGGCCAAGCGCAGGATGTCTTATCCCTGTTGAGGTTCGTTGTATTCGGGTCTACTTCGAGCTCTGTGTCTTTTATTTTCACAAGGGATGTAGGAGGTGTACATGGAGAGATGTTGCGGGAGAAGTATCACCAATGCTATGACTATACTGCTGCGTGCACTTGATGAGGAAAAGACACCCAATCCTAATGGCGATGTTTTGAATCGATTACTTAATCTTACAACAGTTACTAAGGTGGGCACGTCTTCTGTCATAGCACACATGGTATTGGTCTTCAGGTGGATAGTCCAGCAATGCGCTTTCAAAGATGCGTGGACCATAATAATAATATCCTTTGGCGTTTGCCGGAAGTAGCTCAAGAGCGTTCATTTTTTTATATGCGGGGGCAGCAAGGGCTTGCGCGGGTCTCCGATGGTCAATTTCAGGGCATTTCTTGTAGTCCCTTGTCGCCTTTCGTCGCTCGTACTACATACGTATTCGCCGACTGTCATATTCACTCTTCATCTAAACTGAACATCTCTGTCTTGTCGCTCCCCCCTCGCCACCCCCCTCCCACATCCCACCATCCCCATGTCCACCACCAAAGCCACAGAGTCTTCCAACGCCCCTTTTTCGGACGACCCATCTTCCGGCCCGGCGTACCGCTACAAGCCCGTTGGTATAGCGAATGAATACAATACATGCTTCTTAAACTCTACCTTTCAGGCTGTACGTGATTTCTCCTCGAATCCTTAGACTGGATCACTAACGAAATTTCTGTAGTTGAGCGCCACAGCTTCGCTTACCTCGCTCTTATCCGCCTCCCCTGTTTCACCGCTCAACCCGCTCTCCAACTCCATTCTCCCTGCTCCCGTGGTTCCCCGCTCCCAAATTCCTTCTTTGCATGAAGAGATCCTCGAACCCGAACTCTATGACAAGCTACCCATCACCATCGCATTCACTTCAGCACTTCATGAAGGATATCGGCGGAAAGACCGATATATCGGAGATGAGGGCTGCATGCGTTTGACAAATATGTTGCGAACTGTCAGCGCAAAGCATCCACAGTACAATGACTTTGATCAGCAAGACGCTCACGAGTTTTTGAGACATTTGTTAGATTTGATGGAATTGGAGGAGAAAGATGCTATCAAAATTCTGCAGCCCAAGGACTTACCTGAAAAGAAGGGCAGGAGAAAAAAGCGGGCGGCCATTCAACCATCTCAAGCCGATGTAGAAACCCAGGGCTTACAACTTCATGATCATATCTCGCCCATGGTGTCGCCGCTGCCGTCTCCGGCTCATTCTCTGCCTGCGACTCCGGGTTTGAGCGCACGGATAGACCCAATGTCGAGGCTTAAGCCCGATGACGTCGATTTGGGCGTTGTGACTGGTAAAGTCCTAACAGAAGAACCTTCCGCCAATCCTGCTGAGGCAGAAGTAAAAATAACGGATGAGGAGAGTGGGGATCATTCAGTAGAGAAATCAGTGGAAACGCTAGTGGAAAATACGGTGAACGAAAAATTGACTCCCTTTGTGGATGTCCTGTTCGGTGGATTGCTTGCCAGTGTGGTGATTTGTGAAAAGTGTAAAGCTGTAAGTTTAGTCACCCACTCTACTATCTAGTATATTGTTAAAAGACTGATCATCATCAGCTGTCCCACACTTACGAAGGCTTCCTTGACATTTCTCTTCAAATGCCAAACGAAGGCGAACGAACTCGTAAACGGGACAAGGTCTTAGCCTTTGCACAAAGACTTATGCCCGGGAGGTCTTCCACTGCCAAAAACTCCCCTGATATTCCTCCGACTTCACCCAGCCAACCACTCCCTTCAGCTCTTTCCGATAACGAACTTTCAGACTCTGAAACCAACCCCAATACCTCCCATTTCGGTAGACGGAAAACTTTGAGCATCCCTGAAAGCGAAGGTGCCAGCCTTGGGAGAACAGGCTCGACAAAATTCAATCTTTTCAGTAGGAGGAAACGCGCTCACAGCAGGCCCAGCAGCGCTTCGTCAAGCGTCAATGCCACTCCCACTCTTGAGGCAGAGAAGACTCATACTGTGCCACCATCACCTTCTCTACTGAGTGAACGACTGCGCCATCATCATTTTCACAACAAGCGCCAAGCTACTCCTACTCCCGCCCAGGCGGCGTACATAGCCAGGATCCTAGCACCCCCTCAGGCTGCTGAGCAGCAAGACCCCATCGCCAAATTACGTGCCGCGCAAAATGGAAGTGGCCCGGTGAACAGTGAACCGCCAAAGGTCGAAACCGGCTTGGAGCGCTGTCTTAGAGAGTTTACGACGGTCGAGATTCTCGAGGGTTCAAATGCTTTCGCCTGTCATAAATGTTGGCGCATCAAGCATGGCCGATATGATCATCATGAAGCTACTGTGAAAGAGGAGGATGAGAATATCGTACCTGGAGACTCTACGCCTTCATTGTCGACTTCTGCTGGGCCTCCTTTAAAACATCCCGAGGGCTCCACAAAGAACTCGAGTCATTCCGAGGAAATGGCCAACAGCGTTGAGCAAGCCTTGTTGCTTAGTAGCCCACGACTTCCTCCACCTTCCATTTCCATCCGGCCCGGATCTGCTTCGGACTCTCCCACGCCTCACAATGGGCGTTCCGATCGCGTGGGTAGAAATCCTTCTCTCGGGTCTGTCTCCGGTGCCGGTGACCCAGATACCCGCGCACACTCCCCTTTAAAAAGACAAATCGAGGACGATGACACGTTGGTAGACCTCATGGCCAGTACCCACGTTGACCAGAGCTTCGCATATCAAGATTCGAACTCTGGCAGCATCATACTCCCCTCGGAAGCTGACACTGGCGAGGATGCAGACGCCCGGGACCGAAGCGAGTCAGAATCTGATGACTTGTCCGATTCCGAGAGTGAATCTGAAGGTGAGAGTGGCAAACCCAAGAGGAAAAAGAGCAAACATTTCGTTATGGGCCGGGCCTACAAGCGTTACTTGATCTCAAAGTCCCCGGAGGTCCTTGTTTTCCATCTTAAACGGTTCAAGCAGCTTAGCTCGGCGTTCAACACTTTTGCTTCTCTCAAAAAGTTGGTTTTTCTGTATGTAAAATGATGACAATGAAACTGATTCGTATTAGGATGGAAGATATTGTATCGTTCCCCGAACGTTTAGATATTGCCCCTTATCTTGCGCCTAATCGTAAAGATTACAAGGTGTCGCAAACTCCAAATGGCCCTCATGCCCCTTACATGGACTGGCCGAATCCTATGCAGGGACCTGAAACAGTGGAATCGGTGATGTATCGATTATATGGTGAGTCCAATAGGCTATTATATTGACAGGGTATATTAATGACCAAATATAGCTGTTGTCGTCCACGTGGGCGATATGACATTCGGACACTATGTCGCTTATGTCTTGGTTGATCCTGAGATGGTATTTGGCAAAGACCAGCCCAAGGAAGAAGGCGATTCGTCAGAGGCATCTGTAAACGGCGCGACCTCGCAAGATGCTCCTGCCGAGCGATCAGATACCTCAATTAACGAGGAACAGAAGAGCACGAAGGCGGACAATGCCCCGAAGAAGGACAGGAGAGTGTGGGCTTTCTGTTCTGAGTATGTATATCATTTAATCATGGAAAACAATGCTGACTTTCCTTAGTGAGTATATAAGGGAAGTCGATGTGGAGGAAGTGCTGAGAGCGAAAGCCTATCTGTGCTTCGTGAGTAACACGTATAAAATGATTAAATGGCGCACTAACAACTATCTAGTATGAAAAGGAGCATTGATCACTTAACTTGTGTAATATATCGCCAACGACTTAACAGAAAGCATGTAGCGTGTGCAGCGTAGCTAGATTACCATTTTTATCATAATGTCGTATGATTGTGCCACTCTTTTACCTTGCTTCATCATGTCCCTTTACACACAAATCTATGCAGAAAAATGCTGTCTCAAATTCTCATCTAATACACTTAGTTCCGGTTCCTCTCTAACCAATCAAGAAATCCATTACTGAATTTCACACAGCTTTCAAAGCTTTTGTCAAATCCATCTCGCCCACCATAGTACGGGTCTTCGATCGCAGGAGCGCGTGTTTTGGGAAGCCCAATGGCAGACTGTGGCAAAGAGGGATCATACGAGCCAAAGAGTGTTATGTGGGACTTTGACGAAGCAGGCTGTCTGTGTAAGAGGGTTTCCAAGCTAATAGGTGAGGTAACATAAGTATTAAAAAAATGAATGTTAAGAGTTGTGATGTCTGTACTCACTTGTGCCGATCCATAGCAAGGATATAATCGTACTCTTGGAAATCACGTTTGTCCACAGCCCTTGCCACGCCACTTATTGGGACATTGTGCTACACGTCTACATAAGTATCCTTTGTATATAACGCTTGCACTTGCAGGCGAGATGTGACCCCCTCACCTTTCGACAAACTGCTACCGTCCTTGAGGAAGGACACACCGAAAAATGAGCTCGAGCAAACACATACACAAAAAAATAATCAACGGTGGAAAAAGGTATTATTACTTACCTGGAATCTGGAGACTCTCCTTCATGGTAAGCACCGGTTCCTGCAGAATCTACACGAATATCAAACTTGGAGGAAAAACTTTCAGGCCGGAGGGTCACTTGATGTTTGAGGACAGCTTCTGCCATGGGCGATCGGCTTAATTATTACCCTGTGAGTTTCAAAGATGCTTGATGAGGAAGAGAAAGAAGGGGATTAGCTCACCAAATACTAAAGTTGGAAGATTTATTTTATTATTATTATTATTATTCTAGGTAAGCAAATATTACAACATATCGAGGGAGACAGACCAACTTGCTACAAACATAATCAGATTAGACATGGCCTGGCGAACGAAAACAACATGAAATGCGCATGAGAAACCAGAAATCACTCACCCGAGACACACCATGAGGACCTTTATCTTTTCAGGCTTATCAGCGGGCATTATGAAGTTCGTATTGTACGGGATGAGTGGGATATTCGATGAGATATAGGTGAGGAGGAAGGTAAGTGACTCCTGCGCCGAGGATAGAGGGCGGACGCTTTTCTATACGACGAAGCAAACGAGCAACAATAATAATAACAGACGGGCGAGATTATCTGGTGACATCATCACGCGGATCGTGAGCTGTTGAGAACTGAACGAGTTTTCAAGATTGCGCACAAGTAGCCAAAACCCACAGCAGCTCAGTAGTAACCGCAGCGGTAAAATGATCAGATGTGTACATGCATACCATGTTGTTTGTGATGGACAACACAGAGAAAAGTTGAAAAAAAAAATGTTAAAACAGATATTCTAATCCCCTTCTAATCTCGTCGCCTTCCCATTCTTTCATCAATCTCTTTATCAGCAACCTTTTTGAGAAGGTTTAGCTGGTTGGCGACATCTCTAAGTGTGCTCAAGACATGTCGGTTCCTATCCAAAATGGTCCATCACTAGATTCTTTTTGGTTGAAAGCAACATTTTTACTCACCCTTCAATGAAGAGATGCTCTCTATAAACGATATCATGCTCCTTGCAGTACTCTTTCACCAGCATACTTGCAGCTCGGAGATTATGCCTAGGAAGTCTGGGGAAAAGATGGTGCGTCACTTGCAGGTTGAGGCCGCCATGTATCCATTCAACGTTCTGATCGCAAATGACGTCCATCGTCGTACGAAGTTGACGAGAGGGGAATGATTCCGCAGGTCCAAGGTCCTCGGTCGAACACGCAAAATGAGACAGTACGATCTGCGAAAATGTTAGCTTGGTGTGCAGGGGGGGGGGGGGGGGGGCGACAATAATGATCTAAAATGAGGACCTTACCTGAACATGGACCGGGCTGGCCATGATATGGCTGATCAAGAGGTACCCCAGTCTCATCTGCCAAGAAGGGAGGTGTCGAAGCATAGAGCCATAGTACACCCAATAGAAAACGATACCCGCGATTTCGTATGCCCAGAAAGCATTCCGTCTGGGCTTGGGTCCTAAGAGATACATGTACGAGTTGGCGTAAAGGTTGAATCGGGCGAGCGACAGAACGATGTAGTAGAGATTATGCCTGCAGTTAACGCCCGATGAGTACTCGGATCAATGCTGGGAGAGAGTATAGCGCTTGGACATACTGAAAAGGAATCATAATTTTGGCAAAAGCGTCAAGCAACATCGTCCTTTTGTAGTACGTGGACCAGAGGCTGTTGAAGAATTCTTTTGAAATGGCGAAAAATGGGATATGCTGAATGTCGGGGTCATGCTCGGGATGATTGGTGACGACTGTATTGTGTGGTGAGTAAGTAAATCGGCTGAGATTGGTCTCTCCAGTGAATAAACGAACGATGATGGATATCATGATTCTAGGGGCAGTCCCAGTCAGTTTTTTTTTCTTTTTTATCAAAGAATTCCTTGTTATTTAGACTCACGTCACACCACCAGCCACAGCTCAAACCGCCGATCCAGCTCGCGACAGTCATGCCAATGACTCTGTCCCACCACCAGACCCCTGTCACCTCTGTATGACCCGCGTCGTGTACCACGACTTTTGGGAAATGAGCAGAGCGTCATGGGGAGGTCTTGTCGGTACACTTACAAGCTAATTGATGGAATAATAGACCAAGGCAAGTGGCAGATCCCATTTGTCCAAGCCAGCCAGTGGTGCTTCACAAGTCAGCATAAAAAGCCACAAAAAGTTTTTGACCTACTTGAAATAGAGGTAAAGCGCTCCGAAAGCTAATAAACTATACCGGATGATATCGGTGCCGTACCCGGCCAACGGTCCTGGCGGTTTGAACAGACCCGCCTCTACTAGACGCTTTTTCAACTGTCGATAGTCTTCTGACCTTTGTTCCTCCTTTTCCATGTCTACGGCCGATGCTGGTGGTTCTAGTTGCGCTGGTTCAAGAGTAATTACAGCTGGATTCGAAGACGGCGGATTGGGATTGGGGACGGGCGGTATGGGAGCAGACGAGGGATCGAGAGATATGGATTGCTGGAGAATAGTTTGCCCAAGCGTGACAGGACCTTCTCGCGCCCAATGTCCTTTGACACCGTCTGGATGTCTGACCAGCCCCAGAGCGATAGGCGGTGTCAATGGCGGCCACCCCTTCTTGCCAATGTCGACTCTAGCGACGGTAAACTTGTTCATCATCTCAATAGCAGCGTCGGAGTGATAGGCCTCTATCTCGTTTGTAGCGTCGCGTCCGACAAAGTGAAGCAGGGCGAGAGCACCGCCAGGGTGATATGGTGCCCACGGGGTGACATTGAGCACGCGGTCATGGTAGACGACGAGCTGTTGGCCTTGGGTGATCCTGCTGGCTATCTGGTTGCGGTCCCAGACGGGTTTTTGCGCGAGAGTCATGATGGCCTGGTGGTTGGTGGAAAGGCAGAGGAGCGGAAATGTTGTTGTTCACCCGGGATTTGTCCGACGCGGGCGCCAGTCGCACTTCCGCATCTCCCCCGGCATGCGCCCCCCCGCCCCCCCACGCCCAGAACCGCCCTCCCTCCACTCCTGGCTCCACCCGCACGCCCCGCCCCCCACCCTCGCCCGCTCGCCCCCCCTCCACCACTCCTCCTCCACCTTCCTCACCTTTGCCGTCTCCTTCCTGCCGCCGTCCCATGTAACCACAGAAGCGGCCCTCGCAAAGGAGGCGAAACGCATCGTCAGAGAGCTCGACGTCGTGCGCCGCGCAGGGCCAGAGCTGATGGCGGCGGGAGAGGGTGCCTTTCAGGCAGGCGACGGTCGAGCCCCTGGACGTGCTCCTGGAAACGAGAGAGCAAGGGAACCGGATCATAGAATGTGGGCATGCAGGGCACTGTGTCTCAAAGAGGGCAAAAATGGTACGGAAGGGGAAGAGGCTTTCCAGGTAAGGTCGGTCTTACAGTCTGATGACAGGAAACACTGACATCGGGCGCTTCCTGTTCTGGGAAAAGCTCGTGGAATGTTTCAGCGATGATGGTGAAAAGTTTGGCGGCGAACGTGTACTAAAAGTCCTTCGAGAACAGAATGCAGTGGATGTTTTGTCAGTGTGTTGTCGATGGGTAGGTGTTCATACTTTTCTCTCTCAGTCCCACATGCTGATATCGTACAGTATGGTGGGGATATGATTGGTGTAGGTCATCCTTCTTCTGTCGGGCAACCATGCGATGCTTATCTAGCTTTTCTTTTCCAGCCCATACGATTTCAGCACATTGCTACAACCGTCCAAACGTCCTTAAAGTCGCTTATCAAACTCGTTCAGCTACGAGATTTGCGCCAAACGCTTGACGCTTTGGACGAAGAGATTGCGTCTTTGCGCGCCAGATCAACAGACCTCGGATCATCCCAGACTGGACCTAGTCTGTCCATGGTATCCAGAAACGACAACAAAGACAGCAGACAGGGCAAATACGATTCAATTCAAGACGTAACCAAGCTCCAACGGCTCGTCAGTGCTAAAGAAAAGACTGTAGCTGTTCTTCTTAAGAAGCAAAACTCTACATCGGCATAGTCTATTCCGCAATGCTTTCTCAAACGATTGTACTTGTCAAAGGAATTTTCAATGGCACCTTTTCAATTGCCCATACGTTCTCCACCCTCATCCAATCAGCCAAAGCCAGACCTCGTTAACTTTTGCCTCGGGCAGCTTGGTCTCCTCAAAAAAAAAGAAAGAAAAAAAACCTCCCGAAGCTCAGCCTTGAGCGACCGGTGGCCTGCGGTAGTGGCAGCCTCGAGGCAGTGGACACTGTGATGTCCAATCGCGTACCCTCTCGCGGGCTCTGAACCAGCTCGATCCTTTGCGGTGAATGATGGAAGGAGGGAAAAACCTGATGGTTGCGGCAGGTCCCAACGCTAGATGTATATTCGTCCAGATACCTCCTCTTGCATCAGTCGTCTCACTCATTTGTTGTAACAATGAGTCACTGAATAATTAATCAACAACGCTTCATTCGCCTGAAGCTACTTTTCCTTGCTATCACCGCTGCTCTCTGCGAATCGTTCCTCTTGGCGTATTGTCCATCTACAAAATAAAAATGGGACGAGAACGGCCATTGACTATGTGGACCCTAATGCAGATATACCATAGCCTAGAATCTTACAATGCTATCTTAAAACGTTATAGGTATCGTAAAGTACATACATTTATCTATACCCTTTACACCTCCAGAATCTTGGAGAAGACATAAGATCAACTAGTTGTACCAAGGGATGTCAAATCACATTATTGGCCATACTTGACGACATGGGCGCTGTGCTTTGTACAGGCGGTACCATGAAAACGTCTCCAAAAATGGTTTCTTATAATAGAGCCAGCCGAGGGCTGCAAACCCATTCCTCTGTCTCGCCTTAGCCCATTTAACCAATTCCCGAAGGCGCGCACATAACTGTGAATAGACCTACCTCTGAAATGGTGCCTCTTTTTTTTTTTTGTTCACACAAGTTTACCGGGCGTTCCAGAGACCATGCCCACAACACCCCTTGCTGTCCCTCGAAGATCTCTTCCAGAGTTACGAGCAGCCAACAGGGAGATCACCAGACAAGCCCCGACGAAAGCGGTACTATGAATGTGGCGCAACAATTATTAAATTAATCTCACTTCGCCCACCTGAATGATAATGATAGAGCAAGAGTGAGGCAGATACGTACAATTTGTAAAAAGTCGTGCGAGAGAGCTGTCGCTCTTCTTCTGAAGTGCGCGATGATGCGAAGATGGCTGGTAGAGAGTTAAAGAGTTAGGATGCTTCCCTTTTTTTGCTGCTTGACTCGTGATTAGCTATACATTGGGCACTCACACCTGAGGTTGGGAAGAGCCATGGCTAGACGATGGTTATCGACAGATGTTTGCTGGAAGTCCGATGGAGGAAAGAATGGGTGGTGACTCAAAAAGGTCTCAAATGATGACGATAATAATAAAAGAACGGAAACATGGGCGATTATAATTATTATTAGCGCCCAGCAGATCTACCGCCAAAACAAATCCGCAACCTCCTCAAAATCTACACAAATCAGATAACTCTTACGCCTCCTTCTTTTAATACCTTTTTACATTGTGAAACTTGTCAGTAATGTTCAAGAAACGCTCAAGACCGACTTCTGTCCGAGACAAATCAAGAATTGAGGAGGCTGAGGGATCTGGAAACGAAGAAAAGGTGGCGTCTGGATCCGGTACTCCTATTGTGGACGAGCAGGAAGATGATACTGGGTAAAGTCATTCATCCATCTCCACTTCTGGATTCTTTATCTTGATTTTATTTTTACAATCATCTAACGTTGAACTTGTGACTGTAGTCGAACAGTGGAAGAGCTCCTCATGCTTAAAAAGTTGAAGAAATCACAGTCAAGACAAGGGATCGATCTCGAAAAGCTCAATCGTGGCGAGGAAATGAAGAGGAAAGGCAAGAAGAAGGAGGATCCAGCGGAGAAATACGGTCTGCAACCAGGCAGAGGGATGGGCCGAGGCGATGGAGAAAAGGAAAAAGATGAGTAAGTGGAAGACATATGCCTATGGAATCCAGTTCTTGACGTTGACGTGACGTTTC
The DNA here is from genome assembly GCF_000149385.1 of Cryptococcus deneoformans B-3501A. NCBI lineage: Eukaryota > Fungi > Basidiomycota > Tremellomycetes > Tremellales > Cryptococcaceae > Cryptococcus > Cryptococcus deneoformans. The sequence goes on from NC_009178.1 coordinate 571,524, forward strand.
AGAGAGATGGAGGACGAAGCCGAACGAGCAAAGAGGTTGGTACGGGTGAACAACTTTACTCAACAAACCAATGCTCTGGATGTGGACAAGCATATGTATGTCACTCTTTCTTTGGTGACTGGGCTGCCGCTGAATTGAGTATATAACAGGATGGCGTATATAGAAGCGGAGCTTGCTAAACGTCGTGGTCAGGCGGCTGACACAACTGACAAGTCAGCAATTGAAGACAACGACCCGCAAGCGGAGCTCTACAGAATTGCGGAAAAGTATCAATTCGAAACCCGGAAGAAGAAGGCGGATGATGAAGGAAATGTGACGAACAGTCTGGGGATGTTGACGAGTATACCCGAGGTTGATCTCGGAATGGAGTAAGCCTTTACAACTTCCCCCCCCCCCCCATCGGAGTCTTGTCTGGATGGGCTAACGGCATTAATCAGTAATCGTCTGAAAAACATCGAAATGACCGAAAAGGCGAAGAGGGACATGTTGGAGCAGCGCAAGCAAGAGGCAGCAGCTGCAGCGGCAGCAGCCAAAGAGGCCGAGGACCCAGGCTATTCAGCAGCTAGATGTGAGTTGCATGTCGGTCTCTTCGTAGATGGAGCTGATGATTTGACTAGTTTACCGTCCCAATCAAAAATCAGCTTCCGATATATACGTTAATTCTGAGAAGCGACGAACGACTGGCGTTCCAAGGCAAGAATCGGCGACTGACGAGCAGGTGTATGAGAGGTTCAAGAAAAGGTGGGACAAGCTTCCTCGATTTTTTTTTTCGTTTAGAGTCGGGCTGACCATGCCAACAGGATGAAACGCTAATTATCATGTTGTCATAATAATATCAATGCATAAATTCGTAAATAATACGGCTACAGCTGTGCATAAGTCACGCTACTCATTATTTGCAGATCGAGTACAGGATACTGCCATCGCTATAACGTCGTTAAAAGCCCATATTGTCTCCTCTTTGTCAATTTCCTGCAACGCAATTTATAATATCCGTCATCGAGACTACTCAGTGGGCGGTTCTCTGACCCAGACCCGAATCTACCGATCGATTGACATTGTTGACATTCCTTGGTTTCGATTTCCGGATGTGACAAGACTTCTTGGGTGAGAGACTCGAAACAGGAATAGGAGGATCGACCTGATCAACCCGATTCTGATCGGAAGAAATAGTTGGCACCGTGACAATCGGTTTCACGAAGGAAGCCACTGGCGTGACGGTGTGCGATGGCTGAGTGGCGATGTCACAGTAGTTGCCCGGTCGGACAATCTGGTTCTGGACGTAGGTTGTTGCGTTGAGGGCATCAGACACTTGGAAGACACTGGGGTATTGTCGGGAGTTAATTACAGCATCTCAAGGAATGTGCCTACAATGCAGTTTTTGTTGACTTACAGCGACGTTTTGGCAGGGTTACTGACGTTCCAGAGAAAGGATGATTCAGTAACGTTATCGAACGAGTTGGTCCAGTTGACCCCGGTGTAGTATCCTCCAATACCAATTTGAAGATGATATGGCGACTGGCAACCACGTTAGTATGAAAGACTCAGGGCAGATGCAACTTACTGCACCGAGGCTGGTGTCTCCCCAAGAGATATTGACTTGGTGACCTTCGCATAATTTGCCAGAGTCGACGGAGAGAGTCATGCCATTGATGGGTGCTCCTGAACGCTCTTTGAACGGTGTCGCCGAAGCTAAGAGGGCAGGTAAACAGAGAGTGAGAATAGCAATCCCGGGGAACATTTTGTTGTTCGAATTCTCTTCTGAAAGGATCAGCTAAAGAATGCGATAGTTAACCGCCTGGAAGGAGAAGGTTGAAAGAGGAATGGAAATGAGGAGTCATAAATCATCGCCTTTTTGTCATGAATCTTGGGAGGCCAAGTATATGTGTCGAAACGGGGTGTAACATCCCAGACTGGTCGTGCAGTGCATTTCCGGCCTAACAAAGCTGCAAGTTACACGAAAGTGATTGATGGGCCCTTTCTAAGTTTGCACGCATGCAAGCGTCGCTCGCGACTTGCTATTACTTTCCGTCTACTATAAACTACATTATTCTACAACAAGGAAGACCATCGCGTACAATTTGTCTTTTTTTCTGCCATACTACTTTTTACAAGGCCGAAGAAGAACAACTCTATTATTAAACTCTCAAGCTATACACACATACTAGGGTTGGACGCGGGACGAGCGTAATTCTTTATTTTATCATGTACAAGCACTATCAACTTTCGTGCAGCAGCGTTAATAGAGGAATGGCCAGAATTGAAATGCATTTTTACACTGGGAAGAAGTAGCTGCAGAACGAAGAAAAAGATTGCAGACAGTGCGTGAATAATTAAATGGGAATGTGGGTGTTTTTTAAGGTCATAGAGGAACAGGGTTACTGTATGATAGCCGCGGGACATGGGCGCGTAATAAATCTTCCTCGGCGTAAGTTATTGTGACTATTTATTCTTTTCCCCCATTCTACATACATTACTTGGGACATTCCTTTTATTTTCGCCCTGTAAAATCTCACACCTGTATCAGAAGTATCCGCAATCCTCATCTGGCCTCCTCAAAACTCCATAAACCCATCCGATCCTTCTATCTTCCATCTCCCACTTCCACCTCACATCTACTCAGCTCGTCCCATTCACAACAAAATGGCCTCTCCACCAATCCCTACCTTCCAGAACGGCAGGTCCATCTGTCTCGCAACTTCTACCGCAACTCTTGTAGAACCCACAGAACGTACGCCTCTTCTCAAGGAGGTTCAAAATGGTACTGGCAAGCCTGTATCCCCCCCTCAGTATGACCACGAAGAAGAAGGGGCAGAAGGCAAGGAGGTTGAGCTTCTCGTTCCCGGCAAATCTAATTTTTCCCAGACTGTAAGCGTTTCGCCTCCCCCTATCATGTTTAGAAAAATCCTTTTAATGCTCGATACAGCTGTTGAATGTCCTCGGCGACTTGATTGGGACAGGTCTTCTTGCTTGCCCTATTGCTATCGCTCATGCTGGTTGGGTCCTTGGTCCCTTGCTTCTATGCCTCGTCTCTGGGATCACTTTGTGGACGTGAGTCATGAATCTGCACGGCCCGTGGCTGTTTTTACTGACACTTTCTGCAGTCTTAAGATTCTTATTAGGATTATCGAAAAGGACCGCAGCATGCGAAACTTTGCAGACGTCGCAAGATACAGTCTAGGTGCCCGAGCCGAAAAATGGACTACTGCCATGTTCGTCTCCGATTGCTGCATCTGGATGTAAGTTTTGCGTCCTTTTTGCTATACTATTCCTGCTGACTTTATAACGTAGTATCGCCCTCATCGTACTTTTCTCCGACTCCTTCGAAGTGGTCTTGCCCATGTTCACCAGTAATCAATGGAAAGTCATTGGTCTTGTCGTGTACGTCTTATTCATCAATTCAAGACATTGATTGTCTCCTAACTCTCATCCAGTATCGTCCCACTGAACTTTATCCCTCTTCGCTTCCTTGCTTGGACTTCTGCCCTGGGTATTACGTCCACTTGGACCCTTGTTGCCATCCTCATTTTCACCGGTTTGGCCACGCCAAATTCCCCTGGGTCAGTATTGGACCCAGCTCCCACTGATCTCTGGCCTGCACATGGTCTCGTCAAGCTCGGTCTTTCTTTTGGATTGCTCATCTCTGGTTTTGGCGGCCATTTCCTCGTTCCCAACTTGATTAGGGACATGAAGCATCCCGAGCAGGCCGAAAGGGTCTGTGAAGTTGGATATGGTATCTGTATCATTGTCTACGCGTTGGTCAGTGTGTTCGGTTATTTGATGTTTGGCAGGGACGTCTCCGATGAGGTAAGTTGGGCGCTTGCAAGTTAATGTTGATACCCGGCTGACCTTCCATTAGATAAGCCGAGATCTTGCGAAGACCTCAGCCTTTTCCCCTCTCATGGCTCAAATTGCCGTCTGGATGGTCGCTATCAACCCTCTTACCAAACTTCCTCTCGGACTTCGACCTGTAAGTTACTTTGACGGGACAGCCTGTGGTTGCGGTTACTAAACATCATCATAGCTCACCGACATCGTCTACTCTGCCCTGCGGCTTCAATCCACTACCTTCGTTCCCAAGATTCACGTGTCCTACGCTGAATCCAGTGAACCCGATGAGGAAGACGACGAGCTTTGCTCTCCTATCACCTCTAACTCCCCGACCGTGTTATCCTCCTTCTCTGCCTCTACTATCTCTGCCGCTACATCTATCACCCTGGAAAACGAACACTACAGCCATGCTTTATCCACTGCTCAGCGCCGGCATGACCGACGAGAACAACTCAAAGCTATTTTCCGTGCGCTCATCACCATTGTGCTCCTTGGTGTTTTCGTTCTTGGTGCCCTTGCGTTCCCATCGTTCGAGACGCTCATGAGCATTATGGGCGGCGGAATGAGTATCATCACTTGCATTCTTATCCCTATTGCAGCGGGCGCCAACATCTGGGGATGGCGATGGTACTCAATACTACTTTTTGGCCTGTCGGCCGTGGTTTGTGTTATTGGTGTCGTCTGTGCGTGTTTGAACAATGGAGATGCTTGAGTGTTTTTTGTTTTTTATTTATTTTTTGGTATACATGTGTGGTCAAAAGGGGACCAAATCAAGCCCCACTGGGTAGTCGTCCTGCAGCATTAGAGTGATAGAGAAGCATCAAGCATTTGTACATTACAATTTCATTTCTTTCATCATTCATCATCTGTTTTCATAGTTTCCTTCATTTTTGGTCGCCAAATGGTGACACACGGTCCCTTCTTGTTGTAGTGATAAATAGGATCACATGAAGCAACTAAAAATCATGCATGTCCCAGACAATAATTAAATACAGTAAGGAAACGATCTAGATACATCTTCGCAAACATCAAGGCTAGTGAAAATCGATGGGTATCTAAGGAGCAAGTTTGGAAACATCCGCAGACTTGGCTTTCCCTTCCAGAATCATCTCAGAAAGGACCTTGCCAGTTCCCGGGCCTTGTGTAATACCCCAACAGCTCAGACTGTAGGTTGTTAATAAATCAATATCTGCAAAAACTATTACTGAACAATGCAACTCACCCAGATCCTACATAGACTCCCTCCACCCCTCTAACCTTTCCGATCAAAGGTCTGCCACGGTCGGCGATCGGCAGATAGCAAGCCTGTTCAGAAATCACCTCTGCACCTCTTTCCAGGGTGAAAACAGGCGATAACGATTGAGATTGTTTGTGAAGCTTGGCGATAGCGGATTTAGATGGTGAGACTTCTGCCGCAGAAGGAGGAAGAGGTACGCCGTCACCTGCGCCACATCTGGTACAAACGTGAGTATCAAGATAGTGAAATATTCAGTCGGCTTACATGTATGTAGTACCTGAGCCGTTTATCAGTTTGAGCTTCTCCAAGAATGATAGGTAGGTTACTCACCGTCCGGTCTAGTGTATACCTCAGGCTCACCCACTGAGCCATCTTCCAATGTCATGCTGGTAAACAAGCAAGTGGCAGACAGTTCCTCCTTGGTTTTTAAAATGATACTGTGTGCTCTGTGACCTTGTACACCCAATCTGCTACCAATTTTCTCACCCAGCAGCTGCCCCGCGAGCCTACCAGTCCAAGGGCCAGCAGCGATCACAACCACATCAGCGTCAATTTCTGTTTTCTCCCCTTCGGGAGAAACAATGCCAATCGACTTTGATGCACCGCCCTCTAGGTTGAGAGACTTTACAGTACCGATGACAACTGAGGTTGACGGCTGTTCCAGGAACTTATTGGCGAAAAATGTGGTGAAAAGCCGCGGATGAACCTGGGCTGTCGTTGTGTGCGACCCAAGGGTGCGAGAAGAATGCACAAGGCCATTCCGTAACCAGGGTAAAGGCGATGCTTTTCTCGACATGCTTGTGGCGTCCGTCTCGATAGACTGCGGCCAGGGTCAATATTGCTAGAGGTATTGCGAAACAGACAGGGTCTCTCATTTGCTGATGAATACCATGAAAGCAACGTCCAAAACCAGATTCCTCCGGGGCCGCTTCTTGAAAGTAGTCAAAGTTGACTGAAGATTGGGAAAGTTGCAAAAACTTGGTGGTTGTTGATAGTCCACAAACGAGAGACCCCCAATATTAGCAATCACTTACTAAAGTCTCAACTGTTCTATATCCCCACTTTTCTTTGCCTCCGAATTCCTCTGCAAGGGAAGCGTGCAAATCAAAACTGAATTCACTCAAGCTGGAAGTCGAAGTACCATGCCAGTCTTTGGCAAGGAAGCCACCGCTAAAGCCACTAGCCGCTGCAGCAATTTTGGTGCCTTCCACGATGGTAATGCTGGTGCTTGACGACCTTTGTGGGTGAGTCGAAAGAAAGTACGCGGTGGATACACCAGCGATGCCACCACCGATAACGACTATATTCTTTGGGGAGGATGATGGAGTCATTTTTCAATACTGCTTCCAATATGGAGGTATAAAAGGAAGGAAGGGAAAGGGATAAAAGCTGGAGTTAGATCTACGTAGGTGACTGTGATTTGTATATGTTGTCGTGAACTGAAGAGTTCGGAGGACGGGAAACAGTGGTACGTCATCAGGAGCGGCGATGGCCGCGGGGGGAGGGGATGGGTATATTATCACCAGGGGCAGATGATACTGCATACTAACCCTACCCGCCCAACTCTCCTCGACCCACCACAGCCATGTCCGCCCCCTCAGGAATAAAGGTCGCAGACGATCTCACAGCAGCGTTCACAGCAGCCCTCGCCAACCCACAAGACACAAGGGCCCTCGTCTTCATCATCGACGGTGGTCCGTAACAAACACTCCCTACCACACGTCTTACTGACACCTCCCTGCAGAGTCGTTCAAGCACCATGCCACCGTAAAACCCAAGGGATCCTACAAAGACGACATTGCGCTCGTTCCTGAGGTCCTTCCTAGCCCAAAGACTCCGGCGAGCTTCGCATACAGGCTCGATAGCAAGGACAGTGGGAAATGGGACTGGATGATGGTCACGTTCGTGCCAGACGATGCTGGGGTGCGTTGCAGAGTCGCTCTCCCATTAGCCAATGATCCTTTTGCTAATTCTATGGGTTAGGTGCGTGCAAAGATGCTTCAAGCATCGTCAAGGTCAGGCTTGATGAAGGTTCTCGGAGCCAACAACTTCAAACACGATTGGTTCGCGACTTCTATCGTTTGTCTTGCCTTTCGCTTTGCTCTGTACACGGCTAACTTGGCGAGTAGTCGGATCTCTCTCCTTCAGCACTCACGGCCCATCTCAATCATCTTTCATCTCCTCCGCCTCTCAGTGCATCTGAAGCCGCCCTGGCAGAAGTCCGGGAGGCCGAAGCTGCTGAGGCTAAGCGTGCGGCTTTGGACCCCGAGAGCCAAGCGCGCAGGAACAAGGCAGTTGTAGGCCTTGGAGGGAAAATGAACTGGGGCGAAGGTGTGGTGGAGGCCCTGCAAAAGGTCGCGCAGAGAAGTGATGATGGTTGGGTTGTTGTTCTTGTAAGTTTCCGTTTATCTCAGTATACATGTAGCTCATACTCATACCACCAATTCAAAGGAAATCCCCTCTTCAAACCCTGGGTCAATAGCCCTTCTCAAGTCAGAGGCCTGTATACCTTCTCAACTTACCTCCAAACTTCCGGGAAAGTCTCCTTGCTATGTCTTCTATTCCCACCCTACTCCCCCATCGACTCGTAATGTTCCCAAGTCGCCCTCTGCTCCCATCGGAGCTCCTCGTAACACGTTTCAAGGGTCTCAAGGTGGGGTAAGAGTTGTCAACGCCTCATTCGGCTCTCCTGCTGTAGAAGCTGGAGAAAATGTAGAAAGTGAAGAGCCCGAGCCTGGTGCCAGTCCTACGCAGGAGGAGACTGCGGAAGCTGTTGGCAAAGGACGAGTTATTTTTGTATACTGCTGTCCTTCGAACAGTCCAGTAAAGTATAGAATGATTTACTCAACAACTGTTAGGGGCATGCAACAGGACGCTATCGACAAGGCTGGTGTTGAGATTGTCGCCAAGGTACGTACAAGCCCATTCCTTTCGCACACTACTTGGCTGATTGCTCAATAGCTCGAAACATCAGACCCCTCCGAACTCACTGAATCCCACTTGAAATCCTCTCTGCCATCTTACAAACCTACGCATTCTAGCTCACTACCGACACCTACTTCTACCACTCTTGGGGGCCGCTCCTTTGGTACTCCCACAATGTTTGGCCAGCCTCGGCCTTCCCTACCCGTTCGTTCGGCTACTCAAGTACCTCTTCCTCCTTCTGGGGCTTCAACTCCGGCTACGGAGGGAGAAAAGGAGGGTGAGGAAGATGGTAAAGACAGCATCAGGAAGGCATTTGACGCATTTGGACCAAGGATCAATAATGCCAGCGGTGGTGGGTTTGCGAGACCCAGACCTGCAGGAAGGAGGTAGAAAAGAAGGTTATGAAGCAGCTTGTGGGGTTCCATTCGCCTACTTGATTTAAGAATCGTTCCAGGTATAAAAAGGTTAAGTGCTTGTAGATTGACATTATTGCAGAGGTATGAATTTACGTGGAAGCGTACAGTGTGAAGAAGCCGATAGTACTACTACGTAGTAGAACGAAGGGAGGAGGGTCGGTGGTGGGTGTGGTGATGATTGATGACTGCTGATGATGATGATGATTGCTTGCTTGATGAAAGTTGCAAAACTAACGCCACGTCACGACGATGATTTTAATTAAATAATAAATAAGCCCTTACTTGGGCGCGGTCTGCGCCGCCGCGCTCCTCTTTCTGCTGCTGTTGAATTTCTGATCTGCAGCGTTCTCCAACAAAGTTGTATCTATATATCTTTTTGAATAAGCTTCTGGAGTGACATACAATAGGTTTTCAATAAAAAATATCTACCATATCGACCTTCATATTTTCCTTCTAGAAAATCGAGCCAGCTACAATGTCTCCTGCTACCGAAACCGCTACCCAGGGTCTTCCCCCTGTGGACCAGATGACCAGCCGTGACTAGTACGTCTTTCGTTTATTTGACTTACGAGGGACCCGCACTGACGATATATATTTGTAGCTATGCTGACAGGTAAGACGCTTTCTTTAAACAAACGGAAGCTAGTCTAGAATTATGGTGCTGACAATATTTGATAACATAGTTACGCCCACTTTGGTTAATTGCTCTTAATATCTTTTCAAGTATCTGCGAAGCTGATATTCGATACAGGTATCCACGAAGAGATGCTCAAGGACTCGGTCCGAACACTCTCCTACCGTAACGCCATTATGCAGAACCCCCACCTCTTCAAGGACAAGGTGGTTCTTGATGTTGGCTGCGGTACTGGCATTCTTTCCATGTTTGCCTCTAAGGCAGGTGCCAAGCTGGTTATCGGCATTGACATGTCCAATATTTTGGATCAGGCTGAAAAGATTGTCAGGGCTAATGGCTTTTCCGAGGACCGTAAGTGTCGCCGTCGATCTTTGAATATGTACATACCCGTCGGCAGATGCTGAATTACTTGCTTTGCAGAGATCGTCCTCTTAAAGGGCAAGCTCGAAGATGTGGAACTCCCTGTCAAGCAAGTCGACATTATCATTTCCGAGGTAAATTTTACGGAAGCTGAAGATGAAACATGACGTGGACTCACCTGTCTTTGATTTTATAGTGGATGGGTTACTTCTTGCTCTACGAGTCCATGCTCGACACTGTCTTGCTTGCCCGTGACAAGTACCTCGCTCCTAATGGTCTGTTGTTCCCCGACAAAGCTACTATTTTCCTTGCAGCCATTGAAGACCAAGATTACAAAGAGGAAAAGATTGATTGTAAGCATGTTCTTTTTATTTAGAAGGTTCCATGTTAAGCTCTTTAACAGTCTGGAACGACGTCTACGGTTTTGATTACTCTTGTATCAAGGAAATCGCTCTTCGTGAACCTCTTGTTGACTGTGTTGAGCTCCGAGCCGTTGCCACCAACCCTTGCGCTATCAGGCATATCGACATCCGAACAGTGAAGAAGGAAGATCTTGCTTTCGATGTGCCTTTCAAGCTCAAGGCTACCCGCAATGACTGTGAGCTTCAATAAGCGGTCAAAATTTCCAGTATTAATGATTGCAAACACAGACATCCATGCTTTCCTTGGCTGGTTCGACATCTCCTTCTCATGCTGCCACAAACCCATTAACTTCAGCACCGGTCCTCAGGCCAAGGTAAATAATCTCTTCTCATAATGTTGACAATGCTAATGCCATTGTCAGTACACTCACTGGAAACAAACCGTCTTCTACACCTCTGAGACCCTCACTGTTTCCGTGAGTCTTGTCTGATAACTTAAGAGTCCAATTTCTGACCCCTTTCAATTCTAGGAAGGAGATGTCATTCAAGGCACCCTTCACTGTGCTCCCAACTCCCGAAATAATCGTGACCTTGATATTATCATCGACTACGAAGTCGCCGGTAGCAACCCTGAGAAGGGTAAGATGGAATACAAGATGTAAGTCGCTCACTGTAACTAGGCCGAGAGAAGCTGATTCTGACTGGTAAAGGTCATAATTGTTGTCTTCATTTTTCCCGATTGGCGTGTAAAGGTACTAGATACAGTTTTAAGGATCTTATTGGGGATCGCCCTCGCATAATATACCCATGCAAATTGTTTAGAGCTTCTATATGCATGATTGAGCCATACTGTGATCTATCCGCCAAGCTTCTTTCTCTCTCCCCACGATTCGTCTACTCTATTCAACTCTCCCTGTATCTTCTTGACGCTATCTTTCCTCTCCTTTCTGGCTTCGGTCCATCCACTGGGGATATCCACTCCGTCAAGCTCCAGAAGTGCCTTTAATAACATTTCACTCAACCTCGCATGTTCCTTTTGTAGCACTTCAAACGCAGGAATCTTCGCAGGACGGTTTGTAGCGTGTGGGGAGGTATATGAAACAAACATTGCGATGCTGGGGACCAAAGGATCCAGCAATGAACTGACAAGCGACTTGATCCAGTCGACAAGGACAGATTCTTTGTCTGTTTGCGGCTGCTTGGGCTTTTTCACCGGTGTAATAGTAGGCTTGGGCGCAGCCGTAGGAGGAACAGGAACATCTCCACCCTTTCCAACTAATACAAGCGTTGCACCCTCTGTGATACCGTAGGCGCTGACCGTGAGAGAAGTGTCTTTCAACACAGCACCTTTATATATGAGCTTGAGTGAGTCAAGAGACAGGCCAGTCTGATTAGACAAAGTCGCAAGTAGGGTAGAAAGCGGTGTTATTGAAGGTTGAGGAACGGGAATATTAAATCTGGCCCCCGCATCGTATGAGCTACAATCTCTGATAGCTCGCTGTCCGGGGCAGCACTTACCGTTCGCGACCCCATTTCACCTGGATGGTAATTGCACCTGAGGCCTCCTGAGCCTGAGCGCGTCTGAATGGATTAAAGAACGACACGGTGGAAGTTTTTGAAGAAAGAAGGAAGGTGTCTATAGATGTTTAATCAGCAAGAGAGTTGTGGAGAGGATGCCAAGTGGTATAGTACGTGAGGGAGAAAAGCGTACAGAGTGGATCGAGTACTGATTCCAGCTTGGGTGCGTCGAAAAAGGTCAGGTGTCGAGTGAAAGAATTCTATTGGTTCACACAATAATCAAGAATCAAAGGAGGAATACAGAGCACGCAGCAAGAACCGGCATCCACGTTGAAAACGGACTGAAAATACTAACGTATTCATTCAGTCATCATCGACGCTACTTCCTTTATCCAAGAGTTGTCCCGATCCATGTACGTTCATTTGTTCATTAATTTGAATAATTAAGCAGCACTAGGGCACGGAGTACGCAATTTATCCGCTCCACCATTAACGTCTGCCAATAATATTCGGGAGAGTGGATTTTCATATTTAATCCCGAACGCCCTCCTACGAATCAGCTCCTGGTCTTTCCGAGGCTTTTGGTCAGTCGAACTACATTCGTTCAAATCTCTTCTCTTCTCAATCCCCCGCTCTCCACTCAACCCTCAGCCTACACACAAAATGCTTTCGTCCGTCTCCCGAGCTCTTCTTAGGACCCGACCCGTCGTTGCGGCTCCTCTCCGCCCTGTCGCTTTTACCGGTATGTTCACGCAATTCCTGTTAGCTCCGTGTTGCGTCCAAGCGACATTGTATCGACGTCTGTCTGTTTGCTAACATCAATTGTGCTTCTTCTATAGCTGTCCGCTTTGCTTCCGGGGGTGCTCACGGCAATGAGACCGAGTCTTACGAGTCTTTCAACGCTCGATACGAGACCTTCTTCAAGTCTGTCTCTGACCTTTTCGAGCTTCAGCGAGGTCTCAACAACGCCTTTGCCTACGACCTTGTCCCTTCTACTGAAGTTATCAACGCTGCTCTTCAGGCTGCTAGGAAGGTCAATGACTATGCTACCGCTGTGAGGATCTTGGAGGGTGTTAAGGAAAAGGTTGAGAACAAGGGACAGTACCAAGCATACTTGGACGAGCTTAAGCCTACAATTGAGGAGCTTGGTGAGTTATTTGTAAAGAATGGCTAGTCCATTTCGTCTAACAGTTATTTTTAGGCATCAGCACTAAGGAAGAGTTGTACGGTCAAACCCTCTAAATGTAATCATCTGGTTATGAGGGAGATGCAAAACAACTATAAGGCATGGCTACCACTGATCATTATCGTCAAGATGAAATGTAAAAAAGCAATGGTAGGCGCCTAATAGGATATTGCTGGATCACCACAGTTGCAAACGACACATTCGCCCTATCTGTCCTGGGCCTCAACCACTTTATACGTATTACAAGCTAACGCCAACTTATAGACTGGTACGGCTTCGTTGATTATATCTCTTCGCAGCTTTCGAATAAGCAGGAGCTACATGACCCTCAGCTAACAGAGTGCGGGTTTTTACGGCATGAGTGTCCGTCATGGATGTGTCGGCTGATATGATTAGCTTTAACGTTTTGTACCACTGGTGGAACACTTGCAGGTTTGTTCAAAGGACGGCATCGTTATCGAAATGCTTGCGTTGCCCTATAAGTCGCTGTTGAATAATGGTGTTGTTGGTGGGCCAATCAAGAGGATCCTCAATCCCAAAATATATTTGCCCTAGGCTCCCACCCTTGACTTTCAATGTCGTGGCGTGGCCAATTGGGTCGCCGCCCTGACGATCTTTACTATAATCGGAATCTTTTGTACTGTCACTAGACCGGCGGGGTACAAGTGGTCTAAAATGTTGGCACATGGTACATGTAAAGAAGAAGGGAAGCCGAGATCCCTACATGTGAACTGCTGAACTGTTGTCCATGGGTTTGCACTTTGAGAAAGAAGTCAGATGTATAATGTAAGATTGTGGAGTGTGCTCGTCACGTTGGATAGGAGCCTTAGTACGGAGAAGAAAATCAATGATTATCAGAGCAATGTGGACCACAAAAGCTGTAATACGACGGTAGAAAGGGGAACGGTTTCAGGAACTGCTAATTATACTCCACATTTCTGCAGTTCTTATGACTACCGGAATGACCTATCAGCTCCTTCACTCTCCACTCACCGCTCGGAACAGTTGCATCGTCAGCTTCCAATGATTATTTACAGTTTTGAAGGACAAAAAATGGTGCAGCACGCACTCAAAATTCATTGCCTTTACGAGTTCTAGTTTGACTGGCTCGATAGTTGTCAGGCAGCCTTCCCGTCGCCGATGTCCAGAAGAATGGCTCCACCTTAATCTCTGCCATTCGCGTGATTTACGATCAGTACCCCGTCACTGGTACGATCAGCACGACAAAGGAGGAGCACGCCGTGGAGGAAAGGTACTACTACCGGATGATGGAGTACGTACCTCGCTGTCTGTCCTTTCCGCAAATGCTAATAGATCTGCTGCTCCAATGATAAAACGAGGATATAAACTCGTTGATTGGCAACACTACTCACTCACGATGGTGGCCACCACCATCATGATGGAAGAAAGACAATTGTTTCGATTCCCCGGGCAGAGGACCTCTTCGTATTTTCAAGGACTTGTCCGACTACACAGTGCCGAGACTACGCCTCGCTATAATGTACGTCCATGCAGCTTCTGCCACATTTACGCTTGAGACTGATGGAGATAGTCCACTTATGACACAGCATGCAAAGTGCGGAAGAGGAAATCAGTGAGAGGGATTGCTTGATGGAACGGAAGACGACGGAAGAGAATCCATGGTGGAACACTGCAGTGCTCTCGGACACAAATGGCTATCTACAAGCCTTGCTACCCACCGCTATCGGTTGATAATGATTCCATTTCGACCAGTCTTCATGACCGCACCCTCATCCCCTACTCCATTCACTCCAACTACCCCGCCTGCCACCAATATAATCTAATCTCATAGACCAGGAAGACATCTATGCTGGTCGTCGCCCCACTTTCATGCCCTGCATAACGGCATCGCTTTCTTCATACGCTCATCTTTACCAAGCCTTACCGGTCGGCGAAGTTATTCTCGAACCCTATACTGATGAAGGGCAACGATGGAATGATGTGCGAATCCGAGGGGCGAATCCATAGTAACCTTGGACTACGGTTTAAAGGTCTATTCCCTACATCAGCACGGCGCTCGATCCACCACGGCCAATAGACGAAAACCGGGGATTCGTTCTATGAATTTGCCTACGCCAGTGCCGGAAGTCGCTCCAGAAAAGGGTAGCAGAGGTCGCAAGGGCATCGCTTCCATTGCCTTGGGAGGAGTATTCAAGCCCTCGATAGTCTCAAGTGATGGTTCAATGGAAAAGACGAATGAAAAAATGAAAAGAAGAAAAGATGGAGTTCGGGAGCGTTCGTTAGAGGAGGACAGCTAATAAACTTAATTAAGAGGTTTCAGTGGAGCAGCCGGAAGGACTTCCGGGCCTACGACGGTCGTACATCAGAGGAAGCCCTGGTTGACTATAGGACAGATCCTGAGTCTAGGAAGAAATGATGGAATATCTCAAACAACAAACTGGAAGTTGTCGCACGGTACGTACGTGCTACCATTATATATTTCTAGAGTCAGGAATCCAATACGAACTGCTAACGCCAACTGCTGTAAATGGCCGAGTGTGGCATCTTAGCTAGAGATGATCTGAGAGTGATTATCTTTAGATGACGAAAATGAAGGCAACATTTTAATGCAGCAAGCTAAGAACATTACGAAAAGGGTATTTGAATGAGAAAGATCATCGAGTGGAATACACAGTCGGAATGGTTAGTGATTGGTTGTTGGTTTAACATATCAAGGCATCTCATTTTCTGACGCCTTCGTCGCTCAAGACAAACTTCTAAAGACTTGCAAATATTATCAAACGTTATATCCAGCTCTTCGCGACGGGACCGGTTGGCGTTTTTCAGATGGGAATCCCTTTCAAATGGGAATAGCATACATGACCTCCTGTTTGGACCCAGCCCAGTTTCCAACCGTACTGCTGCGCCTTCTTCCGAAGCGGAGAATCTGGAATAAAGGGTCAATAGCTCAGATGGCCGAAGTCGATCGACAGCGAGCATCGCGAGGAAGACGAAGACGTTGAGGAAATGAAGTACTGTATTAGTCATCAAACGTTTCAGGGTAATGGGAAATTCGGCTCAGGATAGCGGATAACAAACAAGATGTGTGAGGTCGGACTAACTACAATTTCTACAATGATATTTCTTTATTTATTTATGAGTTTTCTTAGTTAATAAGGTAAAAATCACATATTTCTATAGGACGCGCGACGCATACATGATGACGACTACAGAAAAAATGGAATCTTTACGTACGTACGTACCCAGTTACACGCACATATAACCACCGTACTCCTTCTTGTCAAGTCCCCGATAATCACTCCTGATTTCCAACTGTCCTGTTTGGACGTGCCCAATCAATCGATCTAAATGGTTATTTGCCTTACCCTGGTCATTGCCAATGTCGTTCTCCCAGCTTGATGATGCCCGCTGATTCTTCCCTTTTCCCAACAATGAATGTTGGCCTGATTGTTGTCCTGATCCTGTGTCGCCGGTGGAGTTGTTTTTCTTTGGGTGCTGTGTTACGTGCTGCGATGTGACAAAGCGGACGATAGAAGGTAAATTCCCAGATTATAACTGCAGACTTCTTATTGTGGTCTCGCTTTTTCCTTGTAGCTCCGCCTCACATTTCAGTTAGGAGCCGTCTTAACATGCTTAACGGTAGTAGTTAACGAAACGGTCTACACTCAAATTAACTTTTAAGCAGAAGAACTGATAAAATGCCTGAAAAGGAAAATTTCAATTTCCCGCAGAACCCCGCATCCTTTCCTTTAAAAAGAGTCAGGGTTTTCGGTTTTCAATTAAGGGTCCGGGAACGATGAGAATTACGTAAATTTTTGATTTTATGCCCAAACCCAGTGACTTTGATTTTGAAGAAAGGACGTTCTTTTCCCCATTCTGAATTATTCCCTTATTATATGAACGCAAAGATGACCTATTACTGCTATATTGTTATTGCCCGTGGCAGAACTACTCTGCCGTCTTTAATCCGTTCCGCATGGGCCTTGGGTCTAAGATTGTCTCTTGAGGATGTGAGAATTAGTGTCGAGAATCGAAAGTTGTTTCTTTTCTGTCCTGGTCACGACAGCCGGTGATGAGGTCGACGCCTGGCGCGATGACCGGTGAGCAATGACAGATGACAAACCAGACAGGGCGCAGGGCGCAAGGCATATGGTTTAGGGCCTGACATAAGAATAGGGTGCTTAAGGATTAAGGATCGGCAAATGCTTTGATGATCTTTTCCGCTATTTCCCATGCTCTCCTATTTCGCCGTTCCCCGTGCTGCCTGAGATCCCACCTTCGTCGCCCCTTCCGGATTTCCTGGCCTAATGTTCTTGCATGCCGTCTGAATTCTCCGAATTTTCCCTGCCCCCAATTATCAGTTATCATTAAAGTGCCTTTCCCTCTCTATTTATTTCCTTATTTCCTTCCTCCGTCATTCCTCCTTATTCCAGCCACCAATTACCCCTCAATCTGTACCCTCGCATAGGAGGCGTCACGTCGATCTTTTAGGCCTTGGGTAATTGCGAGATCAAGGGCAACGAGCAGCGCGAACAGCAACGACTACAGCCAAGAGTCGACATTTTTAGCTATTGTTGATTTCTCACATGCTCACCGCCGAGCCAGGGGATTTTCCTCCCTGGCTTCATTCATTAATGGCTGTCAACCAGACGTATGATTGAACCCAATTCTTGTTTCCTTCTCACATCAATTTGCAGTACTAGCTAGCACCCGGTTTGCTTTTTCTGACTTTTCGTCACAATAATTCCTATCACGTATAGTATATATATATATATATATCAGTATATACCTGTCTTCTACTTCCCACGTTCTCATAATAGTCGTCTCGACTCAACCACCCTCCTTTTTGACCGTCATCCTCCCTCCTACCTCGTCATCGAAGCTAAGGAGGAATCGACAAGCGACGAATACAGTTGGCTGACTGATCTAACTACGCAAAGTCTGGACAATCTTTTTTTTTCGGTCTGCAACAATTCTGTTTGCCAAGGTGTCTCTCGACTAGTACCGTAAGTACTCCTTTTGACTTTTACATTTTCCTAGTCCTTTAAGCTGATGTTCGGGATTTTTTTCTCACTGTCTGTGCGTCAATTAATCGCCAGCCGCTAATAGATTGTCCGTCCCTTTCAAGACAGCAATGTACGCTTCAACATCTAAACAGATAGACCAGCCTGCTCAGTTGTTCCAACATTCCAGAGCAGAAGCTCCTGTCTCTTCCACTCATTCGCAACATTATTGCATGCCCCCCAGCCAGACAGTGTTCCGTTCCATCGCCGTTCCCCCATCCCCTTCATTTTCCCTTTCACCCGAAGTACAACATACTCCAGCACATCATAGCTATCCTCCGTCATTTTTGCCTTCTCGGTCGTCATACCTCTCAGACTCTCCTCCTATGATCCACTACGGGATTAATTCCCCTATTATCGGACGCTATCCAGAATCCGAATCGTCACCTAGGGTCAGTTCTCGAGCTCGTGATTCATATGTTACCGTGCACCGGTGGGGTCCGGTCCAGGGCATTTCTGGGTCACAAATCACCGTTAGATGTGACATTGAGATGGCTTTTCTTTCAAGACCTGGTCGGTCAGCGACACCTCTGTCAGTCAATGGTCCCGGCCAAATGACCAAGGCACTGCGAGTGGTATTTGGAAGCTATCCAGTACTAACGAAGGTAGAAAATTTGAAAGAAGGCACAGAGCGAAATGCCTGCTTTTTGCAAGTGACGGTTCCAGACTGGTCTTTGACCGGTGCTGTATCAGACGGTATGGGAGAGGTCAGAATAGTACCCGTTTCTTTGCAGGTTCTAGCCGATAATACCAACGTCCTTGAAACCGTGTCTCTTGGCCATTTCATTTACGTTGAAGGTAGGCAGAAGTTTTATGTGCATAGCCTCACCTTTACCTGACTTTCCTCAGGCATCACTCGGAAACGTAATGGAGACCATCTCGAGACAACAAGACACACTTCCCCAAATCGTGTCATTCAACGCCGCGCAGTGTCAGGCCCTGTCTCGACTTCAGAACTTCAGTCATACTCCTCGCCTCAGCACCTGATGTACGGTCGCCCATTAGCGGTTAGACGTAAGTTCTGTCCTCATTCTGTATCACCAGTTGAATAACGGTCTACCAGATATCAGTGAATCGCATGTACCCTCAATTCAGAAAACCTACGCCCAGTCCCCTCCAGTACCAGTCTCTCAAACATCGATGCTTCCGCCCAACACATCGAACACAGCGGTTTTCCACTTACAACCCAGCTTAATGCGATCATCCCACGTTGTTGGCGGAATTCCCGCCCAGCCAACATCCACGACATTGATCAACACCGGCCACAAGGCCGCACTGAGTATCGCCGGAGATCTGAGCGCAGTGGGCAAGGGATGGTGAGTTCGCTTCTGGCTCTAAATTCTACCACACCAGATGATACTCACTCTAGCGCATCAGGACAACTGAAGAATGGCATACCCGCCGCCGCTTGGTTCAATTCTGGCGGCGCCAAGAGGGGGCTACAATACACACTCAGTTCCGTGTGATCTCTCAACCAGAATGGTCTGCTAGCCAATCGTCCATTGTCGTCTCCTGTGTGTTTTGGGACGAAAAAAACAGCTGCTACATAACCTCTGTCGACATCATATATCTCCTTGAGGCACTTGTCGGCACCCACTTCACTGTGGAAGAGAAGAATCGTATTAGGCGAAATCTAGAGGGCTTCAAGCCCATTACTGTCGACAAGAGTAAACCAGATACAGAGAATTTCTTCGGGCAAATAATGAATCTTCCCAATCCAAGACCGAGGAATATTGAAAAGAATGTCAAAGTGTACGCCTGGGATTGCCTTGAGGCGGCATTGCAAAAAATCATCGGTAAATATGTGAGTATTAATCAATCATTTTTTTATGCGAGTAGGGTCCATCACTTATATTTCAATCGCGAATGTAGTCCGCAAGCTTCCCTACCACTCAGTCCAGCTCGGTGGAACCTATAATCACGCCATGTCCCCCCAGCACTTCAATTTCCATACCTTCGAATGGTTTACCAACTCCCAGTTCTATTTCCGAGTTCGGCTCTCCTCTCAGATCCTACAACGATTTGCCCAACCCTCTTTCCGCCACGCCCGCTCAGCACACATACCGTGGAATGCCTCCGCCTCTTACATCTCGGTCAAGCGATGAGTCATTCTATGGCGCTCAACAATTAAATCCCAGGCAGCCGCCCAGCACGAGAACAAGCAGTTCATCGTCCGTCATCCAGATCACGACTCCTGCTCAGCCTTTCATCTCTCGGACGACGAGCTCCCCGAGCTCCATATATTCATCCAATTTTGCGGTGTCTACTGCCCGTGTGACTCAGAAAGATGAAAAGACGGAAGGGAACACTGATATGGGATTGTATTTCGACATGCCACCTGTTTACTCCCAAGGTGTCAGCACAGCGGGCAACGCCAATCTCTTGCATTCTGGTCCAATAACTCCTTCTCCGTCTCTTTCAGAAATGTATCCAGGGCCACTTCATTATGCCAGTCCTTCAAGTCATATCCAGTTCCAACCCCCCTACACTCCTACCGTGGCTCGCCCCGAGCAAAAGCAGGCCGCACAATATCACGAGAGTCTAAGGCAAAACCATGAAGCTCGAATGGTCTATCCGATGTATCCTGCCATCCAAGGACAAAGGGCATGGGGGGATGGAAACGAAGATTAAATTCCTTCGCACGGAATTTTAGAACGACAACGATCAGTGCACTAGATATAGGCATGGACCTTGACGGTTTTTCATTCCATTCTCATTGACCCTTTAATGTTCCACCATAAGACGCGCTTTTATGTTTGTATCAACCAGTATTTCCAACGGGCTTTATTACGTATATCAAGGCACTACAATATGTAGTAATCTTTCGCTTTTTTAGTAAGGACTTTCCTACGTACTTCGTTCAAGACTACATGACAAACACGTATGAGGATGGTGAGGACGACTGCGGCTTGTGTGTTCGATTTGGGATGTAATTTATAGGCTCTGTAACCAGCAGACAACAGCTGAGGAGGCAAGTTGCATCTAGTAACAACATCGATCATGCACATTCTGGTGGTGGATACGTACGTACTTTGCGGTGTTCTACGGCCTGGGGGCCGGAGGTTTTAACTTTCAGGGTAAGTGGTGACATCGAACACGCTATGTGCGACTAATCATTACGTATTACGTAGCTGCTTTTATGCCTCTTCGTTCGTCACCGACCGAACACTCAGCTACGAGTAGTACTCGGCCTTTATTACTCTATCCATATTTTCTATTCTTTGCTCTATTTTTTCTTTCTCTGTTTTCTTCTGCGGCTGCGCCGTGAGCAAAGTGTGAACGTTCATACCATCCATATCGTCGCATCCATACAGTTAGATAATCAGACTTCAAGTATCGTCCGGCCCAACACACAAGTTGCAATAATCAACCAATCATG
Source organism: Cryptococcus deneoformans B-3501A (assembly GCF_000149385.1). Classification (NCBI taxonomy): domain Eukaryota; kingdom Fungi; phylum Basidiomycota; class Tremellomycetes; order Tremellales; family Cryptococcaceae; genus Cryptococcus; species Cryptococcus deneoformans. Next base: position 592,417 of record NC_009178.1, read on the forward strand.
ATGTTCGACAAATCGTCCCTCCTTGTGGCGCTGTTTTTCACCGTCTTTGATATGGCCCATAAGGCTCAGGCTGTGCCTCAGCCGGCAGGACAAGTTGGTGAAATTCTGGCAGGTAGCTTTAGTAAGTGACTGTTGCTCAAAGGAACCACTATATCAGAGTTACAACTGTACGCCGTTTGATACGTTGTCCTTGATCACTGACGGCGTCGATCTTGTAGACGATGGAATTACGGTCTATGCGAACGGCGTTGTACAATGTGGCTATTCCAATATTTCTTGGACAGGTGCTTCCGTGAGTGATCTTGCAGCATTGATTGCATGGTGGCGTGGCTAACGATGCCGGCCTGTATAGCCTCCGGTGACCCTCGAAATTGGGCAAGGAGGTTACTATATCGGCACCACATCGGTAGCCAATCTCACGGCTGGATGGGATAACCATACTGAATGGCTGGTCAATCAGCCAGAAGGTGTCGATTTAATCTTCCAGGTGGTAGATTCGTCAGGAAAGACGGGGTATGTCCAAAATATTAAGGTTGGAGCAGGAGACAGTGACTGCTTGGAGAACTCTGCCTCCAACTCGAGCCTAACTGCGAGTTCCGGTTCAACCGGGGATGCCACTCAAATCGCTTCTTCTACGGCTATCTCAGAAGCAGTGGGGGGTGCGAGTGGTGAGCAACTCCTCGTTAGATTCACTCTCGATACTAATTTCCATCGTAGAGACTGCGAGTGTCACTGCCATCAGTGCTTCTAAGGATGCTTCCGAGTCGTGAGTTGCAGTCGTTTACTATCGTCTTACAAATATTATTCCATAGCGTTTCAATCTCATCCTCTACCGAAACTACCGAATCAGGTGAGGTTAGCGCAAGTTCTGCTATCACCTCGGAGATCCAGACCCCAGCCGCTGCCTCCTCCACATCGCCCATTGCTTCTGCTGCGAGCACCTCCGCTGTTTCATCTGCTAGTGCTTCTACTAGTGCTTCTACTGGTGATTCTACAACATCTTCTAATGGCAGCAGTCCTTCTCTCGCGGCCGCCAATGATTCGACAGCTGGCGGTTCCTCTTCTTCTACCAGCTCCAGTGGAGCCTTCCCTGGAGTTTTTGTCAGCGGCTTATCCATTGTCTTTGCAGCTGTTGGTACATTTGCAATTCTGTAGCGAGGTATTTAGGGCAGTCCACTTGATGAAGCATAGATCATCTTTTCCTTTCTTCCTTTTCGGTGCGCGCTTGATCCTTTGACAGGAAGCAGCGAAGGCCTATCAGTACAGGATTAGTATACATCACGTCATTTCTTGTAGCTATTGTGAACAAGATTTGGAGCAATGGGTTAGCGTGGCACGTCCCTTAGAGATTTTTGCGCTTTGCAGGTTTGAAACTCGACATGGCGTAATGCATAAGGAACTACAAAAGGGAGAAACATGGGTTGTATTGCTTTGTTTCACTGAGGATTCTAACGCGATCAATGTATCATGAATGTCCGTAGAATATCAAATCGTTGTCTAAAGAGGTACACGATAACGAAAATGATTCTAGATGAAGATATGGGCGGCACCAAGACCGCTAGCGATAAAGAAGCTCAGAACGGGTATAACATTGAGGCCGGAGGGCATAGAAATACCTCGGCCTGAGCCGCTGGTGGAGTCGCTCGAAGCCACGGCAGCTGTCTATTTGATTTTTTGTCGTTGTCAGCTCTGATCTATATCAACGACGCATGGAACAGCAGGTAGACGACACTAACTGTTTGAGCGGCCATGGTGGTAGAAACGGGGACGGTACTACTTCGAGTAGTGGTGTTGTAGTTGGTGAGGCCTGTGCGGGTAGAAGTAGAGGCAGTAGTATTGGCGGCAGAAGTAGTAGTAGCGGCAGCAGTATTGGTAGCAACAGCAGTATCGGTATCGGTATCGGTAACGGCAGCAGAGCTGTCACTAGAACATCACATGGTCAGTAACCTACTTAAAGGTGCTGGCACACTGTAACAAGCTTAAAACTTACTCTGTCCCGTCGTCTGTCGTGGTACTATCTTCAGTACCGTCATCGGTGCCATCATCGGTTGTAGTACCGTCAGAGCTATCAGAACCATCATCAGTAGTACCATCGTCGGTAGTACCACTGTCAGCAGTTCCATCGTCGGTAGTGCCATCATCGTCCGATGTATCGTCGGAGCCGTCATCAGTGGACGAGTCTCCAGAACTGGAGGCGTCTTCCTGACGTTTCACAGCATTCATCCCTGAGGCATGGAATGCACCAGCGATTGATCGAGCAACATCGTGAGGGATGGAATTGTCGTTGCGCGCGAGGTGCCTTTCTGTAGTAGAGCCTACGACGACAGGGGCAGGAGAAGCAAATGCGATTGAGGAGAGTAGGGAGACAGTGATAGCGAGGGGGAGAGTCAATTTCATGTTGGTAGAGGCAGTGGTGGTTGGAAAGGAATGAAGAGGTGAATGGGCAACGACGATGAGGAAAAATGGAAGATGGATGAACGAGTGAGAGGTACTCGTTGCCTGAAAAAGTGCGCCTGTCTTTATAATGCGATGCGCCTGCTTTTATAATGCGGTGCGCTTATTTTTATAAAACGCTGTGCGCTCGGGACAGATAAGGGACTTGGGCCTGGATCTGGCGCGAAAAGGGCGCTCTGGATTTAGGATCTTGCTTGCGCGTCTGACTTGTTAACTCGCTCTCGCCTTCTTCAGACGCTTTAGCTTCTGGCTTCTTAAGTTTCTTACGTTTCTTCGACGGAATACTTATGCATTTTTACAGCATATGCATCTTGTGTATTGCATATATATGCATTATCGGCACTGTCACCTCATATGATATGAAAAAATGAAATGAGGCGCAGCGTACCATACTGTGAGTAGTGTCACTCGTCGTTTCGCGTACATATCGTGAGTATGCACTGCTTGTTGTACTTGTATATAGTTCCTGCAAGAGATTACGTGCTCCTGCACAAACGCACATGGAATCAAAATGGGGTGCAACCCCCTTCTATACAGGTGCACATAAATGTATACATGCGGTGATAAATTTGCGTGGCCTCTTCTCGATCGACATCAAGCCCATCGAAGGAAGGAGAAGGTATGGAACAAACGGAAGGCGAGAACTACCAAACTAACAAAAGCGAGACAATATCAAATGTTCATAGCGGCTCATTGACGGCGATACTAAGTGCTTTGAGGATCACAGATACCTCGTAGGTCACTTGAGTTTAGGCACTGGAAATGTACTGAAATGATGTCAGCTGTGAGTCGGGTCTCGGACAATGTCCAGTTGCTCAAGACCACTTACCCATCCACCCAGGGAGGTGATTGAACCGTCAGGGTTCATGAGCGCATTGTTTTGGTTAACGCCCTGCATATCTTGCATGACACCTGCAAACGAGGTCAACAACTGGCCATCGCATGATAGCGAACCGCAGCTTACCAAACGGAGAGTATCTCTCAACATAGGACTGTTCATCGAACCAGGCAGCGATGGCGATATGCAGATCCCAGGCTGGTGACGCAGTTAGCTCAAGTGCTTTTGCATATTTATGTCAAACGCTCGAAACTTACACTCTTGATCAGTGCACTGAGCACCGCCATTAAAGTTTTGGCAAGCATACTCAGTAATCCAGATGTTGGAGCCGGTCTGAGTATGGAAATTCTCAACGTAGGACTTGAAGTTCTCGATGTCGACATCGTACCAGTGGAGAGGAATGAAGCTAAAAACGGTTAGAAAAGGACTTTCCTACGATGAGAGCACTTACTCAGCGGCACAATCGGCAGCAGAGTTGCCGGCATCAGTACAAGCCTTAACGAAATCCAAAACCCATTGAAGACCATCAGGGGCACTGGTAGTAGCAGCACCGCCCAATCGAATTCCGCTGGCACGGACGGGAAGGTAATCGGTAACCCAGTACGTGACGGCGTCGGCGGCAGAGATATCACACTGGCCGACCTGGTTGGGCTCCTACGCGTTTTCAAGGTTTAACTATAACTAGAAACAATTGAGGCATACATAAACTCACATTAAAGAAAAGAGCGTTTTCGACGGTAGAAGGCCATTGACTCATCTGAGCATGCCAATCGGATACCTGCTTCGGACCCCAAAGCATGGGGACAAATTCGAGACCAAGGGAGTCGCCGGAACCCTGATTATGTTTGTGAGTACGAATTAAACGGCTTGCGATTGCACCTGGTTATCTAAACTTACAACAGAAAAGGGGCTCCAAGTATAGTACCATGAAGCCTTGCTACCGATATAGTTGCCAATGTAATTGGGATCGGTGGACGCGGCCCAGTCACCGTTAGGCCATGCAAGACCAAATTTGCTTCCCACGTTGACCGAACCGCCCCCAGAAGAGGTAGTAGTAGTTGCGAGAGATTGTGCGGTTGCTTGAGCCTCCACGGATGATGAAGAGGTACTTTGCACCCACTCAGAGCTCGAAGATGACGTAGCCGAGTCATCGGTGAAAGTCACATCGGCGACGGAAGGGCTGCTCGTGGCTTCAACATCAACCGTAGAGGTGGTCGAAGCTGGGGTACTGGTGACGGCGCTGCTTGCAACAGCAACGAATGATTGGTCTTTGGCTCGGCAAACAGTTCCATCGGCCCTTCGTCGGAGGATCCTGCCGTTGCTGGAACGTTTTTTCTCATGCTTAACAATGTTGTCTGCAAGTCGAGCAGCAAGGTGTCGATGTTGATCGCGAGAGTCAGGTCGGTGAGCAAGGGTTCCCTGTATTACGTAAACATGTCAGCAGACGCGTCGAAAGGGCAACCGAAATGATGCCGAGAACGGTCAGCCAAGAGGTTTGTTTTGAGGAGCTATAATGAATGGAAAGGGCTTCATCAAAAGCAGATAAAGGACTTACAGGGACGTTCTCAAAACCAGTAAGAGCCATCCCTGCGAGGGCAAGGGCAGGAAGGAGATTGAGCAATTTGATTATGGCGGTCATTGTATGTGATTACGCTCGATCTGGGTTGAATACGCGTCGCGTTGCAGTAGGAGCTGTACAGATATCTGCTTCAGCGTATGATTCTTCGTCAGCGAGTTGTGAAATGGTATCAACAGGAAGTAAAAGCGATGACTAACATGCTCAAGCTTGCAGTGGTAGCGGGTCTATCTCGTTATAGTGCTGTAGTGTCGTTCAATGAGTAATACGTGGATGATATAGTACGTAGTCGTGAATTGTCTCGTGGCGTGTAAAAGAGCGTTTGCGGTCGGTGTTCCGGTTTGAGACAGAAGAAGGTGGTGGGAGAAATCAGTGTAAAGAAGGGGATGTAATCAAATGGTGAGAAAACAAAACGAAAAGCGGGGTGATGATGGAAAAATGTAAAGACAGCAACCAGACACGACGGCCGGTGACATGCACAGACCCATTTTGATTGCTCGTATTCTTATTTTTGCCATTTTTACCAACATGCAGGAACGTATCCCCAGTTCCTGCGGATAATTCCAGATTTCTGCGGATTCCTTATTTACCGGTTGTTAGGAAATTTTGCATCAATCCCCCGAAACCACGTGCGAGGCCCCTTACTCCTTTTGTTCGCGTTTCAAGTTTCTGGATGATGACATATGCAGCTCTTGGCAGAACACCGTGGGAATTCAGAAGGTGGCATACTCCGCGTTTGAGGGAAAAGTGGAGGCACAAACAACAGACATCCATTCGTGCGTGCGCATCTTTACGTATATATCATCGACGTGGCGTGCCCTTCAAGACGCAAGAAACACCGTGGCCCAAGGCCCGACCTTCTCGTCCCATGCTCAGAACAAAAAACTCCCAAATCATCTTGCTGTCTCTCGCCCTTCATCTTGCCCTCATCCTCTACGCTGACCACGTTGATTCTCATCCAGAACGCTATGGAGGTCTAAGATACACGGATGTCGACTGGAGGGTGGTCACAGATGGTGCCCGGCTGATATTCATTCCCACTGAAAAAGAGCAGGCAAAAGGGTGGCTCGTGAAGAAAATTGGGTTGCCCATTGGGGAGTGAGTCAACTCTCTTTCAGCTGCTCTGTCTTTCCATGGCTGACGTTTTGGGTAGTCCTTATGACCGAGCCACATTCCGATATACGCCTTTACTCCCACTATTCCTCTCTCCCGCCCTCATCCATCCACTACTGGGCAAATGTCTTTTGGCTCTCCCCTCTTTACTAATACCTCTGCTGCTTCTTACGGGACCAGACCCAGCACCCTTCTGGCCCACACACCTTTTATGGACGATCAATCCTTTCGTCTTGAGCATTACGACTCGGGGGTCGCCTGAAGCGGCTATCTGCTTCCTTGTAGTTACTCTGCATTACTTTCTTCGACTAGGCAGCGGGGACGAGAAAAAGGGGGCCGGAGAGACCCGAGCTGCCATCATGCTGGCTTTAGCTGTGAGCTGGAAAATTTACCCAGCTATCTACATTCCCGCGATTTGGAAGGAGCTCTCTACAAGGTGGGGATGGTTCGGTATGAGGGTCTGGCGCTTTGGCCTCATTGTCGCATCTAGCTTTGTGTTGATCAACGGAGCACTCTGGTCTATGTGAGTGCATTTCTGCGAGTTGACGCATTATTGTAGAGGTATCCCACTGATAATGAAAATAGATGGGGACAGCCCTTCCTTGACCATACCTATCTCTACCACCTGTCCCGACTCGATCACCGACACAACTTTTCGCCATACTTTTACCCCATCTACCTATCCTTCTTCCCGTCACCAACCGCCTCGCCTTTACCTTCTGCGCTCCTTGCCGTCATCCGACATCCTCTGGCATCATTCCTACCTCAGATCAGTCTCATTATTACCACATCGCTGTCCACCTCTTCGTTATGTTTCGCAATGTTTCTTCAAACGGCTCTGTTTGTAGCGTTCAACAAAGTCTGCACCTCGCAATATTTCACGTGGTTTCTCCCCCTACTACCCTCTGTTATACCACAACTACGTTTATCCCGACAAAAGACTGCGGCTCTGGTCGTAGCATGGATCCTTGCACAAGGTGTATGGTTGGGATCAGCGTACCTGTTGGAACTGAGGGCGCAGAGTGTTTACATTTTTGTATGGGCAGCGGGCTTGTTGGTATTTGGCGTCAGCATATATCTTTTGGGTAATGTCGTTGATGGCTGGGAGCCGGCGCGTACAAGTAAAACCAAATTAGAATAAAATACGAGATGTAACTGTAGGACAGTCGCATACTGTAATGTAACAGCGGAATCTAGATGATTTTCCCTTCCCAGATACCCCTCAAACCGTTGAATCCAATGATTCGTCCTCCTTCCGCCTTTACGCGCTCAAAATCTGCCAGTGTCAGTTCGCCTTCTTCTATGACTCCGCTCGCCAGGAGAAACCTCCTTACAACTCCATTGAGAAGAGGAGTTGAAGAGGAAATCGATGGTGTAATCCACTGGCCGGAGGGCGAGAGAATAGCAATGTTTGAAGTCGTAGTTTCCAGGAGATGAGTTGATGTGTGCAAGAGAACTTCAGGGTGACATGGAGAAAGAGTGCCTGGAGTATATCTGTCAGTTCCAACTTGTTTAAACACGCCCATAAATATAAAATGTCAAGGCACTCACTACCACGCTCATATGCCAGATCGTACAGTTCCCTCTGGCTGGTTTTGTATAATCTAAACTTTCTATTCGATGGGTCTTCTCCTCGCACGTCGGTAACAGCTGGATCGAGCACCAGAGGTCTTGCTCTAGCCATCGAGGCAGTCGGGATCTCCAAACTGAATGGGCCTGAATATGGTCATCGTCAGCGCGCGTGGATCTTCCACAAGTGCGTAAAAATAGAACCCACCGGCATCTTTGGGTGCAGGAGGCACTTCAACTTTGACTATACCTTTCGGGCAGATGACAATTCTAACTCGATAATCCCCCTCGCCTTCCTGTGCTTTCTCTCGTAAGACTTGCAAACATTTGTCCGTGACAGAGTCGTCACCAGGCCATTCACCCCAGTAATGCGTATCACGCTCTGCAAAGTGGGCATGTGCCTCTCGGAGTCGCTCAAGGTGGTAGCCGATTAATGGTAAATCTGCTTCAGATATAGGGGTAGATGTGGCCGAGGGAAAGGTACAGCGCATGGTGGTAAATAGGTAGGAGGGGCTACGACACTAGAGATGATATGGTCAATGCATGATGGACAATGATAGGTGTGTGATTTAAATGAGTGAAGATATCATACAGTATCTTGTGTGCCACCATCATCTTCTTCTTTCCAGTTTAAATTGTATCCGACATCCTCCTGCAAGAAGACATGAGCGGGAACATGAGCCTGTCCATCGGAAATGACTCACATCGACGCTCCACTCTTTGAGAGCTTTCAGGGCAGCTTGACCCCATTCATCTGCCCTTGTTTCATCAATATTGGCCTCCTCACCGCCTTCCAAGTCGACCAGTCTCAACAATGAGAGGTTACTGGGAGCGATAAAGCCAGCCTCGACTGAGTTTTCAAATTGTTTATAGAGATGGGTGAAAAAGTTGCCAATGTTCAAGATGATGATGGGAAGGCGATGGATACCGAGCTGATTCCAGGTGATCATCTCAAGAGCTTCTTCAAGAGTACCATAGCCGCCAGGAAGCACTATAAACCCTCCGGTTGACAGTTTGGCCATGGCCAGCTTTCGCTGTCAACCACGTTCATTAGTCCGATCGCACGACATCTGCCAAGGACATATATCACTGTCGGGAAACCTACCTGATGCATAGACCCAACAACCTCGACGGTCAACTTGGCTTGGTTGTCATCTTCCACGACATCCTTTCCAGTCCCTTCCTTGCTCCGGGCCGTGTCTCCGTTCGTGGTAGACCACGGAACCGGTGTGGGTTCCGATGCCGGCTCGACAAGTGCACGAGGGAGAATGCCATGGACATACCCATTGGCGGACAATGCCGATTGAGAGACGACGCCTGGAGGTAGGTTCAGTGGGGTGTGAAGTATTGATATCGGCTAGACATACCCATGATACCTCGTCGGCCACCGCCATAGACAAGCGGTATATTGGCTTTGGCAAGAGCTTTACCAACTGATTCCGCGGCTTTGACAAAAAGGGGCTTGTTTCCTGGGGATGAGCCACAGCTAAAGGCATTGAAATGAGCAGGATTTTACGGGGCATGTAACGTTATTGACTGACAAGACACAGACAGGGTTATTGAGCTTTGCGGTCTGGGGGAAAGGGGACATGGTGTCAGGCCGTATAGATTGTGAGGAGATATCGGAAGATGGCGGGGAGTCAGGAGGGGACTGGGAATGCGGGTATTATTGTACGGCAGGGGAAGAAGCTGAGGGCTTGGAGGACAAAAGACGTGTCTTGTGTGGTTCTGGTGAATGGATTGCACAGCCGAGAAGGCGGGGACCCCGCGCCTCCACTGCCACAGGCGGGCATGGAGATATCTCCGGGTGACGCGCGTTGGCGGGAAGTGTATCTTCTGTATCTTCTGGCGCCGTAATACGCTGCTCTGCAACATCCCGTACCCATACTCCCCACGCACACGCCATGTTCATCATCGTAAGCAGCCCCCTCCCGCCCCCGCACAAGCTGACCGCTGGTAAATCCAGAACTGGTTCTGGGACGTCCTCGCCTCTCTCGGTATGTCCACCACTCCGCCGCCTCCACTCCGCTAACAACTCCCATTAGGTCTTATGAACAAGAGTATGCAGCCTATCTACTCCACCGGATTGAGTCTTTCCACTGATATCCACACCAGGCGCAAAGCTCTTGTTCCTTGGTCTCGATAATGCGGGAAAGACTGTACGTTCCACGCGGCCCCACTGTCACATCTAATCTACCCACTCTGACATCTCCACGTCCACCAGACCCTTCTTCACATGCTCAAGAACGACCGTCTCGCTACCCTTCAACCCACTCTTCACCCTAGTGCGCATCTTTTTCTTCATAAACATCCACACATCAGTTGACAGCGTTTTCCAGCCTCTGAAGAACTCGCCATCGGCAACGTCAAGTTCACTACTTATGATCTCGGTGGTCACATTCAAGCTCGAAGATTGTGGAGAGATTACTTCCCAGAGGTTGACGGGATTGTGTTTTTGGTAGACAGCGCCGACGCCGAGAGGTTCGCTGAAAGCAAGGCCGAGTTGGACTCTTTGTGTAAGTGACTTGTTTGGAAGTGCAAAGTGGAGCGCGGAGACACGAGTTCGCTTTGGGGGGGGGTGGCGAACAATAGAGAATACGGCGGACGCGTCCCAGCTGCTAATTCTTGTGCACAGTGTCCATTGAATCCCTCGCTCAGGTTCCCTTCCTCATTCTCGGTAACAAGATTGACGCCTACGGTGCTGTCTCAGAGGAGCAGCTCAGACACGAGCTCGGCCTTTACCAGACTACCGGCAAGGGCAAGATTCCTCTCCGTGATATCCGACCTATTGAAGTATTCATGTGCTCCGTCGTCATGCGACAGGGCTATGGCGAAGGTTTCCGATGGCTCAGTCAATATGTAGGTTGTCTCTGGACTCAACGGATTGGCAAAGCTCATGTCGCATATTAAGATCTAAATAATTGCTGAGCAATTGTAAGCTAAATGTGGAATGGGAGTGCTGGGATGGAGCAAGAATGTGGCGACAAGGCAGTCAAAGGAGGAAGTGGCTGTAGATGAGGGCATAGAAGTTGGCGAGTTTGTCATGACCTTTTTTGACCTTTTTTTTTTCACGATCCAGAGACATGCAGAGATATAATCTAATTCTACACAGCGGACTAAATCGTAACATACCCATGACCTTGGCTAACCTTTGATTTGCGCTTTTGAAAAGTATCTCGCGTTCAGTTGTGGGGAAACAAACCCTCTCACCGGCATCCCCGAATCCTAGCAACTGATGGACCTCGTATCTCGATACTTTTGCCCCGCTCGTGATCCGCAACATTAGAAAAAGATGTGAGACGTAAAAGGTACAGAGAGCAGGAGAAGAAAAGAAAACTGTGAACGGTGTTGAGAAAATCTAGCCATTGCGCACAATGTGTTCCAGTCCATAAGCGGGATAGGTGATTGGCCAGCGCGAGAATCAATTCCTTTTTTGACAATGGCAATGTCGTCTAGCAAGCTTGTTGAAAGAAAGGGTGAAGCCCAAGTGACCGAGGCGGTGGTGTGCCACAGATAAATAAAAAAAGGGAAGCGAATAAAGACCCAGAATAACCATTTCCCCGGGGCCCAACGCTTTTCATCTCTTTTGTTCCTTTTCATCGTTTTTCTCCATCTGCTCCAACAATCGATCCCACTCCCATTCCTCTGGACTTTCCGGCTCTGGCACGACCACCTTGTTTTCGTCGTACCCAGCTTCTTCATATCCTTCCTCATCCTGGTCGTCTTCGTTTTCTTCAAAGACTTTCAGGTATTCGTGCGTTATCGACTCGTCGTTGCTGCCGACCTCTACCTCCTGTGCCATTCGTGATCCGTCCATCCCTAAACCGACCCCTTGCCGACCGTTGGCCGACTTTTCCGAGGTATTCAGCCGTAAAGGCCAATTATTTACATCTTCCCGCTTATTGTCCAATCGTGACCGGTTCCGCTGAGAAGACGACGCTGATGGCGAGTGATGATGATGATGATGATGATGATGATGATGTCCTTGCTGTACGGCTATCCTCGAGCAATCATGATGGCGCGGAATACTACTACTATTCGGACTCGGGCTTTTATCTTTATCCATGAATTCGTTTGCCAGGTGGGTAAGATAGGATACAGGGGTGGTATACGACCAATTACCCCACATTGTGGTGGTTGCTTCTTCTTTTTCAGGGGTGCAGATTGTTACATTCTTCTCCATCTCTCTATATCCATTGTGGTGGTCTTTATTACGTTTGTGGCGGAATATATCGAGCGAGTCTCTCGTCTTACTACGAGCCTCCTTGATAGGTGATGGTACTTGACAGGGGGGAGTGAGCGTGAAAACGCAATGAGAATGACGGGGGGTTGGACGACGATGATGTCGATAGAGGACAGGGGGGACGGCAGCGCATGTCGGTGTAGAGTATGGATGACTTGGCTTATTAGCGGTGTTGTGGGGGGTGGTGCGAGCGGACGAAGAAGGTAGCATGTTGAATGTGATATACCAGAGACTCATGCGCTTCTCTTTTTTTGTTGAGAAGCAGCGATGAGATGATTATCTGTCAAAACCTTGTCCAGATGGACAAAAGTCTGGGGGGGTGGGGGGGGAG